>NC_048583.1:63731253-63893753 GCF_013265735.2 Oncorhynchus mykiss
TATATGTTGTATCATATTATATGTCTTGTATCATATTATATGTCTTGTATCATATTATATGTTGTATCATATTATTTGTCTTGTATCATATTATATGTCTTGTATCATATTATATGTTGTATCATATTATATGTCTTGTATCATATTATATGTTGTATCATATTATATGTTGTATCATATTATATGTCTTGTATCATATTATATGTCTTGTATCATATTATATGTTGTATCATATTATATGTCTTGTATCATATTATATGTTGTATCATATTATATGTCTTGTATCATATTATATGTTGTATCATATTATATGTTGTATCATATTATATGTCTTGTATCATATTATATCTTGTATCATATTATATGTCTTGTATCATATTACATGTCTTGTATCATATTATATGTTGTATCATATTATATGTCTTGTATCATATTATATGTTGTATCATATTATATGTTGTATCATATTATATGTTGTATCATATTATATGTCTTGTATCATATTATATGTTGTATCATATTATATGTTGTATCATATTATATGTCTTGTATCATATTATATGTCTTGTATCATATTATATGTTGTATCATATTATATGTTGTATCATATTATATGTCTTGTATCATATTATATGTTGTATCATATTATATGTTGTATCATATTATATCTTGTATCATATTATATGTCTTGTATCATATTATATCTTGTATCATATTATATGTTGTATCATATTATATGTCTTGTATCATATTATATGTCTTGTATCATATTATATGTTGTATCATATTATATGTTGTATCATATTATATGTTGTATCATATTATATGTTGTATCATATTATATCTTGTATCATATTACATGTTGTATCATATTATATGTTGTATCATATTATATCTTGTATCATATTATATGTCTTGTATCATATTATATCTTGTATCATATTATATGTTGTATCATATTATATGTTGTATCATATTATATGTTGTATCATATTATATGTCTTGTATCATATTATATGTTGTATCATATTATATGTTGTATCATATTATATCTTGTATCATATTATATGTCTTGTATCATATTATATCTTGTATCATATTATATGTTGTATCATATTATATGTCTTGTATCATATTATATGTCTTGTATCATATTATATGTTGTATCATATTATATGTCTTGTATCATATTATATGTCTTGTATCATATTATATGTCTTGTATCATATTATATGTTGTATCATATTATATCTTGTATCATATTATATGTCTTGTATCATATTATATGTTGTATCATATTATATGTCTTGTATCATATTATATGTTTTGTATCATATTATATATGTTGTATCATATTATATGTTGTATCATATTATATGTCTTGTATCATATTATATGTCTTGTATCATATTATATGTTGTATCATATTATATATGTTGTATCATATTATATGTCTTGTATCATATTATATGTTGTATCATATTATATCTTGTATCATATTATATGTCTTGTATCATATTATATCTTGTATCATATTATATGTCTTGTATCATATTATATGTCTTGTATCATATTATATGTTGTATCATATTATATGTTGTATCATATTATATGTCTTGTATCATATTATATGTTGTATCATATTACATGTTGTATCATATTATATGTCTTGTATCATATTATATGTTGTATCATATTATATGTCTTGTATCATATTATATGTTGTATCATATTATATCTTGTATCATATTATATGTCTTGTATCATATTATATCTTGTATCATATTATATGTCTTGTATCATATTATATGTCTTGTATCATATTATATGTTGTATCATATTATATGTTGTATCATATTATATGTCTTGTATCATATTATATGTTGTATCATATTATATGTCTTGTATCATATTATATGTTGTATCATATTATATGTCTTGTATCATATTATATGTTGTATCATATTATATGTCTTGTATCATATTATATGTTGTATCATATTATATGTCTTGTATCATATTATATGTTGTATCATATTATATGTCTTGTATCATATTATATGTCTTGTATCATATTATATCTTGTATCATATTATATGTTGTATCATATTATATGTCTTGTATCATATTATATGTTGTATCATATTATATGTTGTATCATATTATATGTCTTGTATCATATTATATGTTGTATCATATTATATGTCTTGTATCATATTATATGTCTTGTATCATATTATATCTTGTATCATATTATATGTTGTATCATATTATATGTCTTGTATCATATTATATGTTGTATCATATTATATGTCTTGTATCATATTATATGTCTTGTATCATATTATATGTTGTATCATATTATATGTCTTGTATCATATTATATGTCTTGTATCATATTATATCTTGTATCATATTATATGTTGTATCATATTATATGTCTTGTATCATATTATATGTTGTATCATATTATATGTCTTGTATCATATTATATGTCTTGTATCATATTATATGTCTTGTATCATATTATATGTTGTATCATATTATATGTCTTGTATCATATTATATGTCTTGTATCATATTATATGTTGTATCATATTATATGTCTTGTATCATATTATATGTCTTGTATCATATTATATGTCTTGTATCATATTATATGTCTTGTATCATATTATATGTCTTGTATCATATTACATGTTGTATCATAGTATATGTTGTATCATATTATATGTTGTATCATATTATATCTTGTATCATATTACATGTTGTATCATATTATATGTCTTGTATCATATTATATGTTGTATCATATTATATGTCTTGTATCATATTATATGTTGTATCATATTATATGTCTTGTATCATATTATATCTTGTATCATATTATATGTTGTATCATATTATATGTCTTGTATCATATTATATGTCTTGTATCATATTATATGTTGTATCATATTATATGTTGTATCATATTATATGTTGTATCATATTATATCTTGTATCATATTACATGTTGTATCATATTATATGTCTTGTATCATATTATATGTCTTGTATCATATTATATGTCTTGTATCATATTATATATGTTGTATCATATTATATCTTGTATCATATTATATGTCTTGTATCATATTATATGTCTTGTATCATATTATATGTTGTATCATATTATATGTTGTATCATATTATATGTCTTGTATCATATTATATGTTGTATCATATTATATGTCTTGTATCATATTATATGTCTTGTATCATATTATATGTTGTATCATATTATATGTTGTATCATATTATATGTTGTATCATATTATATGTCTTGTATCATATTATATGTTGTATCATATTATATGTCTTGTATCATATTATATGTTGTATCATATTATATGTTGTATCATATTATATGTTGTATCATATTATATGTCTTGTATCATATTATATCTTGTATCATATTATATCTTGTATCATATTACATGTTGTATCATATTATATGTTGTATCATATTATATGTTGTATCATATTATATGTCTTGTATCATATTATATGTCTTGTATCATATTATATGTTGTATCATATTATATGTCTTGTATCATATTATATGTCTTGTATCATATTATATGTTGTATCATATTATATGTCTTGTATCATATTATATCTTGTATCATATTATATGTCTTGTATCATATTATATCTTGTATCATATTATATGTTGTATCATATTATATGTCTTGTATCATATTATATGTCTTGTATCATATTATATGTTGTATCATATTATATGTTGTATCATATTATATGTTGTATCATATTATATCTTGTATCATATTACATGTTGTATCATATTATATGTCTTGTATCATATTATATGTCTTGTATCATATTATATGTCTTGTATCATATTATATATGTTGTATCATATTATATCTTGTATCATATTATATGTCTTGTATCATATTATATGTCTTGTATCATATTATATGTTGTATCATATTATATCTTGTATCATATTATATGTCTTGTATCATATTATATGTCTTGTATCATATTATATGTTGTATCATATTATATGTCTTGTATCATATTATATGTCTTGTATCATATTATATGTTGTATCATATTATATGTCTTGTATCATATTATATGTCTTGTATCATATTATATGTCTTGTATCATATTATATGTCTTGTATCATATTATATGTCTTGTATCATATTACATGTTGTATCATAGTATATGTTGTATCATATTATATGTTGTATCATATTATATCTTGTATCATATTACATGTTGTATCATATTATATGTCTTGTATCATATTATATGTTGTATCATATTATATGTCTTGTATCATATTATATCTTGTATCATATTATATGTCTTGTATCATATTATATCTTGTATCATATTATATGTTGTATCATATTATATGTCTTGTATCATATTATATGTCTTGTATCATATTATATGTTGTATCATATTATATGTTGTATCATATTATATGTTGTATCATATTATATCTTGTATCATATTACATGTTGTATCATATTATATGTCTTGTATCATATTATATGTCTTGTATCATATTATATGTCTTGTATCATATTATATATGTTGTATCATATTATATCTTGTATCATATTATATGTCTTGTATCATATTATATGTCTTGTATCATATTATATGTTGTATCATATTATATGTTGTATCATATTATATGTCTTGTATCATATTATATGTTGTATCATATTATATGTCTTGTATCATATTATATGTCTTGTATCATATTATATGTTGTATCATATTATATGTTGTATCATATTATATGTTGTATCATATTATATGTCTTGTATCATATTATATGTTGTATCATATTATATGTCTTGTATCATATTATATGTTGTATCATATTATATGTTGTATCATATTATATGTTGTATCATATTATATGTCTTGTATCATATTATATCTTGTATCATATTATATCTTGTATCATATTACATGTTGTATCATATTATATGTTGTATCATATTATATGTTGTATCATATTATATGTCTTGTATCATATTATATGTCTTGTATCATATTATATGTTGTATCATATTATATGTCTTGTATCATATTATATGTCTTGTATCATATTATATGTTGTATCATATTATATGTCTTGTATCATATTATATCTTGTATCATATTATATGTCTTGTATCATATTATATCTTGTATCATATTATATGTTGTATCATATTATATGTCTTGTATCATATTATATGTCTTGTATCATATTATATGTTGTATCATATTATATGTTGTATCATATTATATGTTGTATCATATTATATCTTGTATCATATTACATGTTGTATCATATTATATGTCTTGTATCATATTATATGTCTTGTATCATATTATATGTCTTGTATCATATTATATATGTTGTATCATATTATATCTTGTATCATATTATATGTCTTGTATCATATTATATGTCTTGTATCATATTATATGTTGTATCATATTATATCTTGTATCATATTATATGTCTTGTATCATATTATATGTTGTATCATATTATATGTCTTGTATCATATTATATGTTTTGTATCATATTATATATGTTGTATCATATTATATGTTGTATCATATTATATGTCTTGTATCATATTATATGTCTTGTATCATATTATATGTTGTATCATATTATATATGTTGTATCATATTATATGTCTTGTATCATATTATATGTTGTATCATATTATATCTTGTATCATATTATATGTCTTGTATCATATTATATCTTGTATCATATTATATGTCTTGTATCATATTATATGTCTTGTATCATATTATATGTTGTATCATATTATATGTTGTATCATATTATATGTCTTGTATCATATTATATGTTGTATCATATTACATGTTGTATCATATTATATGTCTTGTATCATATTATATGTTGTATCATATTATATGTCTTGTATCATATTATATGTTGTATCATATTATATCTTGTATCATATTATATGTCTTGTATCATATTATATCTTGTATCATATTATATGTCTTGTATCATATTATATGTCTTGTATCATATTATATGTTGTATCATATTATATGTTGTATCATATTATATGTCTTGTATCATATTATATGTTGTATCATATTATATGTCTTGTATCATATTATATGTTGTATCATATTATATGTCTTGTATCATATTATATGTTGTATCATATTATATGTCTTGTATCATATTATATGTTGTATCATATTATATGTCTTGTATCATATTATATGTTGTATCATATTATATGTCTTGTATCATATTATATGTCTTGTATCATATTATATCTTGTATCATATTATATGTTGTATCATATTATATGTCTTGTATCATATTATATGTTGTATCATATTATATGTTGTATCATATTATATGTCTTGTATCATATTATATGTTGTATCATATTATATGTCTTGTATCATATTATATGTCTTGTATCATATTATATCTTGTATCATATTATATGTTGTATCATATTATATGTCTTGTATCATATTATATGTTGTATCATATTATATGTCTTGTATCATATTATATGTCTTGTATCATATTATATGTTGTATCATATTATATGTCTTGTATCATATTATATGTCTTGTATCATATTATATCTTGTATCATATTATATGTTGTATCATATTATATGTCTTGTATCATATTATATGTTGTATCATATTATATGTCTTGTATCATATTATATGTCTTGTATCATATTATATGTCTTGTATCATATTATATGTTGTATCATATTATATGTCTTGTATCATATTATATGTCTTGTATCATATTATATGTTGTATCATATTATATGTCTTGTATCATATTATATGTCTTGTATCATATTATATGTCTTGTATCATATTATATGTCTTGTATCATATTATATGTCTTGTATCATATTACATGTTGTATCATAGTATATGTTGTATCATATTATATGTTGTATCATATTATATCTTGTATCATATTACATGTTGTATCATATTATATGTCTTGTATCATATTATATGTCTTGTATCATATTATATGTTGTATCATATTATATGTCTTGTATCATATTATATCTTGTATCATATTATATGTCTTGTATCATATTATATCTTGTATCATATTATATGTTGTATCATATTATATGTCTTGTATCATATTATATGTCTTGTATCATATTATATGTTGTATCATATTATATGTTGTATCATATTATATGTTGTATCATATTATATCTTGTATCATATTACATGTTGTATCATATTATATGTCTTGTATCATATTATATGTCTTGTATCATATTATATGTCTTGTATCATATTATATATGTTGTATCATATTATATCTTGTATCATATTATATGTCTTGTATCATATTATATGTCTTGTATCATATTATATGTTGTATCATATTATATGTTGTATCATATTATATGTCTTGTATCATATTATATGTTGTATCATATTATATGTCTTGTATCATATTATATGTCTTGTATCATATTATATGTTGTATCATATTATATGTTGTATCATATTATATGTTGTATCATATTATATGTCTTGTATCATATTATATGTTGTATCATATTATATGTCTTGTATCATATTATATGTTGTATCATATTATATGTTGTATCATATTATATGTTGTATCATATTATATGTTGTATCATATTATATGTCTTGTATCATATTATATGTTGTATCATATTATATGTCTTGTATCATATTATATGTTGTATCATATTATATATGTTGTATCATATTATATGTCTTGTATCATATTATATGTTGTATCATATTATATCTTGTATCATATTATATGTCTTGTATCATATTATATCTTGTATCATATTATATGTCTTGTATCATATTATATGTCTTGTATCATATTATATGTTGTATCATATTATATGTTGTATCATATTATATGTCTTGTATCATATTATATGTTGTATCATATTACATGTTGTATCATATTATATGTCTTGTATCATATTATATGTTGTATCATATTATATGTCTTGTATCATATTATATGTTGTATCATATTATATCTTGTATCATATTATATGTCTTGTATCATATTATATCTTGTATCATATTATATGTCTTGTATCATATTATATGTCTTGTATCATATTATATGTTGTATCATATTATATGTTGTATCATATTATATGTCTTGTATCATATTATATGTTGTATCATATTATATGTCTTGTATCATATTATATGTTGTATCATATTATATGTCTTGTATCATATTATATGTTGTATCATATTATATGTCTTGTATCATATTATATGTTGTATCATATTATATGTCTTGTATCATATTATATGTTGTATCATATTATATGTCTTGTATCATATTATATGTCTTGTATCATATTATATCTTGTATCATATTATATGTTGTATCATATTATATGTCTTGTATCATATTATATGTTGTATCATATTATATGTTGTATCATATTATATGTCTTGTATCATATTATATGTTGTATCATATTATATGTCTTGTATCATATTATATGTCTTCTATCATATTATATCTTGTATCATATTATATGTTGTATCATATTATATGTCTTGTATCATATTATATGTTGTATCATATTATATGTCTTGTATCATATTATATGTCTTGTATCATATTATATGTTGTATCATATTATATGTCTTGTATCATATTATATGTCTTGTATCATATTATATCTTGTATCATATTATATGTTGTATCATATTATATGTCTTGTATCATATTATATGTTGTATCATATTATATGTCTTGTATCATATTATATGTCTTGTATCATATTATATGTCTTGTATCATATTATATGTTGTATCATATTATATGTCTTGTATCATATTATATGTCTTGTATCATATTATATGTTGTATCATATTATATGTCTTGTATCATATTATATGTCTTGTATCATATTATATGTCTTGTATCATATTATATGTCTTGTATCATATTATATGTCTTGTATCATATTACATGTTGTATCATAGTATATGTTGTATCATATTATATGTTGTATCATATTATATCTTGTATCATATTACATGTTGTATCATATTATATGTCTTGTATCATATTATATGTCTTGTATCATATTATATGTTGTATCATATTATATGTCTTGTATCATATTATATCTTGTATCATATTATATGTCTTGTATCATATTATATCTTGTATCATATTATATGTTGTATCATATTATATGTCTTGTATCATATTATATGTCTTGTATCATATTATATGTTGTATCATATTATATGTTGTATCATATTATATGTTGTATCATATTATATCTTGTATCATATTACATGTTGTATCATATTATATGTCTTGTATCATATTATATGTCTTGTATCATATTATATGTCTTGTATCATATTATATATGTTGTATCATATTATATCTTGTATCATATTATATGTCTTGTATCATATTATATGTCTTGTATCATATTATATGTTGTATCATATTATATGTTGTATCATATTATATGTCTTGTATCATATTATATGTTGTATCATATTATATGTCTTGTATCATATTATATGTCTTGTATCATATTATATGTTGTATCATATTATATGTTGTATCATATTATATGTTGTATCATATTATATGTCTTGTATCATATTATATGTTGTATCATATTATATGTCTTGTATCATATTATATGTTGTATCATATTATATGTTGTATCATATTATATGTTGTATCATATTATATGTCTTGTATCATATTATATCTTGTATCATATTATATCTTGTATCATATTACATGTTGTATCATATTATATGTTGTATCATATTATATGTTGTATCATATTATATGTCTTGTATCATATTATATGTCTTGTATCATATTATATGTTGTATCATATTATATGTCTTGTATCATATTATATGTCTTGTATCATATTATATGTTGTATCATATTATATGTCTTGTATCATATTATATCTTGTATCATATTATATGTCTTGTATCATATTATATCTTGTATCATATTATATGTTGTATCATATTATATGTCTTGTATCATATTATATGTCTTGTATCATATTATATGTTGTATCATATTATATGTTGTATCATATTATATGTTGTATCATATTATATCTTGTATCATATTACATGTTGTATCATATTATATGTCTTGTATCATATTATATGTCTTGTATCATATTATATGTCTTGTATCATATTATATATGTTGTATCATATTATATCTTGTATCATATTATATGTCTTGTATCATATTATATGTCTTGTATCATATTATATGTTGTATCATATTATATGTTGTATCATATTATATGTCTTGTATCATATTATATGTTGTATCATATTATATGTCTTGTATCATATTATATGTCTTGTATCATATTATATGTTGTATCATATTATATGTTGTATCATATTATATGTTGTATCATATTATATGTCTTGTATCATATTATATGTTGTATCATATTATATGTCTTGTATCATATTATATGTTGTATCATATTATATGTTGTATCATATTATATGTTGTATCATATTATATGTCTTGTATCATATTATATCTTGTATCATATTATATCTTGTATCATATTACATGTTGTATCATATTATATGTTGTATCATATTATATGTTGTATCATATTATATGTCTTGTATCATATTATATGTCTTGTATCATATTATATGTTGTATCATATTATATGTCTTGTATCATATTATATGTCTTGTATCATATTATATGCCTTGTATCATAGTATATGTCTTGTATCATATTATATGCCTTGTATCATAGTATATGTTGTATCATATTATATCTTGTATCATATTATATGTTGTATCATATTATATGTTGTATCATATTATATGTTGTATCATATTATATGTTGTATCATATTATATGTTGTATCATATTACATGTCTTGTATCATATTATATGTTGTATCATATTATATGTCTTGTATCATATTATATGTTGTATCATATTATATGTTGTATCATATTATATGTTGTATCATATTATATGTCTTGTATCATATTATATGTTGTATCATATTATATGTTGTATCATATTATATGTCTTGTATCATATTATATGTCTTGTATCATATTATATGTTGTATCATATTATATGTTGTATCATATTATATGTCTTGTATCATATTATATGTTGTATCATATTATATGTTGTATCATATTATATCTTGTATCATATTATATGTCTTGTATCATATTATATCTTGTATCATATTATATGTTGTATCATATTATATGTCTTGTATCATATTATATGTCTTGTATCATATTATATGTTGTATCATATTATATGTTGTATCATATTATATGTTGTATCATATTATATGTTGTATCATATTATATCTTGTATCATATTACATGTTGTATCATATTATATGTCTTGTATCATATTATATGTTGTATCATATTATATCTTGTATCATATTATATGTCTTGTATCATATTATATATTGTATCATATTATATGTCTTGTATCATATTATATGTTTTGTATCATATTATATATGTTGTATCATATTATATGTTGTATCATATTATATGTCTTGTATCATATTATATGTCTTGTATCATATTATATGTTGTATCATATTATATATGTTGTATCATATTATATGTCTTGTATCATATTATATGTTGTATCATATTATATCTTGTATCATATTATATGTCTTGTATCATATTATATCTTGTATCATATTATATGTCTTGTATCATATTATATGTCTTGTATCATATTATATGTTGTATCATATTATATGTTGTATCATATTATATGTCTTGTATCATATTATATGTTGTATCATATTACATGTTGTATCATATTATATGTCTTGTATCATATTATATGTTGTATCATATTATATGTCTTGTATCATATTATATGTTGTATCATATTATATCTTGTATCATATTATATGTCTTGTATCATATTATATCTTGTATCATATTATATGTCTTGTATCATATTATATGTCTTGTATCATATTATATGTTGTATCATATTATATGTCTTGTATCATATTATATGTTGTATCATATTATATGTCTTGTATCATATTATATGTTGTATCATATTATATGTCTTGTATCATATTATATGTTGTATCATATTATATGTCTTGTATCATATTATATGTTGTATCATATTATATGTCTTGTATCATATTATATGTTGTATCATATTATATGTCTTGTATCATATTATATGTCTTGTATCATATTATATCTTGTATCATATTATATGTTGTATCATATTATATGTCTTGTATCATATTATATGTTGTATCATATTATATGTTGTATCATATTATATGTCTTGTATCATATTATATGTTGTATCATATTATATGTCTTGTATCATATTATATGTCTTGTATCATATTATATCTTGTATCATATTATATCTTGTATCATATTATATGTTGTATCATATTATATGTCTTGTATCATATTATATGTTGTATCATATTATATGTCTTGTATCATATTATATGTCTTGTATCATATTATATGTTGTATCATATTATATGTCTTGTATCATATTATATGTCTTGTATCATATTATATCTTGTATCATATTATATGTTGTATCATATTATATGTCTTGTATCATATTATATGTTGTATCATATTATATGTCTTGTATCATATTATATGTCTTGTATCATATTATATGTTGTATCATATTATATGTCTTGTATCATATTATATGTTGTATCATATTATATGTCTTGTATCATATTATATGTCTTGTATCATATTATATGTTGTATCATATTATATGTCTTGTATCATATTATATGTCTTGTATCATATTATATGTCTTGTATCATATTATATGTCTTGTATCATATTATATGTCTTGTATCATATTACATGTTGTATCATAGTATATGTTGTATCATATTATATGTTGTATCATATTATATCTTGTATCATATTACATGTTGTATCATATTATATGTCTTGTATCATATTATATGTCTTGTATCATATTATATGTTGTATCATATTATATGTCTTGTATCATATTATATCTTGTATCATATTATATGTCTTGTATCATATTATATCTTGTATCATATTATATGTTGTATCATATTATATGTCTTGTATCATATTATATGTCTTGTATCATATTATATGTTGTATCATATTATATGTTGTATCATATTATATGTTGTATCATATTATATCTTGTATCATATTACATGTTGTATCATATTATATGTCTTGTATCATATTATATGTCTTGTATCATATTATATGTCTTGTATCATATTATATATGTTGTATCATATTATATCTTGTATCATATTATATGTCTTGTATCATATTATATGTCTTGTATCATATTATATGTTGTATCATATTATATGTTGTATCATATTATATGTCTTGTATCATATTATATGTTGTATCATATTATATGTCTTGTATCATATTATATGTCTTGTATCATATTATATGTTGTATCATATTATATGTTGTATCATATTATATGTTGTATCATATTATATGTCTTGTATCATATTATATGTTGTATCATATTATATGTCTTGTATCATATTATATGTTGTATCATATTATATGTTGTATCATATTATATGTTGTATCATATTATATGTCTTGTATCATATTATATCTTGTATCATATTATATCTTGTATCATATTACATGTTGTATCATATTATATGTTGTATCATATTATATGTTGTATCATATTATATGTCTTGTATCATATTATATGTCTTGTATCATATTATATGTTGTATCATATTATATGTCTTGTATCATATTATATGTCTTGTATCATATTATATGTTGTATCATATTATATGTCTTGTATCATATTATATCTTGTATCATATTATATGTCTTGTATCATATTATATCTTGTATCATATTATATGTTGTATCATATTATATGTCTTGTATCATATTATATGTCTTGTATCATATTATATGTTGTATCATATTATATGTTGTATCATATTATATGTTGTATCATATTATATCTTGTATCATATTACATGTTGTATCATATTATATGTCTTGTATCATATTATATGTCTTGTATCATATTATATGTCTTGTATCATATTATATATGTTGTATCATATTATATCTTGTATCATATTATATGTCTTGTATCATATTATATGTCTTGTATCATATTATATGTTGTATCATATTATATGTTGTACCATATTATATGTCTTGTATCATATTATATGTTGTATCATATTATATGTCTTGTATCATATTATATGTCTTGTATCATATTATATGTTGTATCATATTATATGTTGTATCATATTATATGTTGTATCATATTATATGTCTTGTATCATATTATATGTTGTATCATATTATATGTCTTGTATCATATTATATGTTGTATCATATTATATGTTGTATCATATTATATGTTGTATCATATTATATGTCTTGTATCATATTATATCTTGTATCATATTATATCTTGTATCATATTACATGTTGTATCATATTATATGTTGTATCATATTATATGTTGTATCATATTATATGTCTTGTATCATATTATATGTCTTGTATCATATTATATGTTGTATCATATTATATGTCTTGTATCATATTATATGTCTTGTATCATATTATATGCCTTGTATCATAGTATATGTCTTGTATCATATTATATGCCTTGTATCATAGTATATGTTGTATCATATTATATCTTGTATCATATTATATGTTGTATCATATTATATGTTGTATCATATTATATGTTGTATCATATTATATGTCTTGTATCATATTATATGCCTTGTATCATAGTATATGTTGTATCATATTATATCTTGTATCATATTATATGTTGTATCATATTATATGTCTTGTATCATATTATATGTCTTGTATCATATCTTGTATCATATTATATCTTGTATCATATTATATGTCTTGTATCATATTATATGTTGTATCATATTATATGTTGTATCATATTATATGTCTTGTATCATATTATATGTTGTATCATATTATATGTCTTGTATCATATTATATCTTGTATCATATTATATGTTGTATCATATTATATATGTTGTATCATTTTACATGTCTTGTATCATATTATATCTTGTATCATATTATATCTTGTATCATATTATATGTCTTGTATCATATTATATGTTGTATCATATTATATGTCTTGTATCATATTATATGTCTTGTATCATATTATATCTTGTATCATATTATATGTTGTATCATATTATATGTCTTGTATCATATTATATGCCTTGTATCATAGTATATGCCTTGTATCATAGTATATGTTGTATCATATTATATGTTGTATCATATTATATGTTGTATCATAGTATATGTTGTATCATATTATATGTTGTATCATATTATATGTTGTATCATATTATATGTTGTATCATATTATATGTCTTGTATCATATTATATGTCTTGTATCATATTATATGTCTTGTATCATATTATATGTTGTATCATATTATATGTTGTATCATATTATATGTTGTATCATATTATATGTTGTATCATATTATATGTTGTATCATATTATATGTCTTGTATCATATTATATGTCTTGTATCATATTATATGTCTTGTATCATATTATATGTCTTGTATCATATTATATGTTGTATCATATTATATGTCTTGTATCATATTATATCTTGTATCATATTATATGTCTTGTATCATATTATATGTCTTGTATCATATTATATGTTGTATCATATTATATGTCTTGTATCATATTATATGTTGTATCATATTATATGTCTTGTATCATATTATATGTTGTATCATATTATATGTCTTGTATCATATTATATGTTGTATCATATTATATGTCTTGTATCATATTATATGTTGTATCATATTATATGTTGTATCATATTATATGTCTTGTATCATATTATATGTTGTATCATATTATATGTCTTGTATCATATTATATGTTGTATCATATTATATGTCTTGTATCATATTATATGTTGTATCATATTATATGTCTTGTATCATATTATATGTTGTATCATATTATATCTTGTATCATATTATATGTCTTGTATCATATTATATGTTGTATCATATTATATGTCTTGTATCATATTATATGTTGTATCATATTATATCTTGTATCATATTATATGTCTTGTATCATATTATATGTTGTATCATATTATATCTTGTATCATATTATATGTCTTGTATCATATTACATGTTGTATCATATTATATGTCTTGTATCATATTATATGTTGTATCATATTATATGTCTTGTATCATATTATATGTTGTATCATATTATATCTTGTATCATATTATATGTCTTGTATCATATTATATGTTGTATCATATTATATGTCTTGTATCATATTATATGTTGTATCATATTATATCTTGTATCATATTATATGTCTTGTATCATATTACATGTTGTATCATATTATATATGTTGTATCATATGATATGCCTTATGCAACTTCAATCAGGGTAGATGAAGGGGAGGAGACAGGTTAAATAAAGATTTTTAAGCCTGGAGACAATTGAGACATGGATTGTGTATGTATACCGTTCAGAGGATGAATGGGCAAGACAAATGATTTTAGCGCCTGTGAACGGGGTACGGTAGAAGGTTCCAGGCACACTGGTTGTGTCAAGAACTGCAACGCTGCTGGGTTTCCTGTGTGTATTGAGAACGTTCCACCACCCAACGCTTTTGACACCTTGGAGAGTCCCGACGAATTGAGGCTGTTCTGAGGGCAGATAGGGCTGGAAGGTGGTGATAGGATTGGCATGGTTGAGTAAAGATGGGAGGTTGGGATAAGCTTGGCTTGGTAGAGGTAAAGGGGGAGAACTGGGAGGGGCTGGTGGAGAGGGATGGATTTAGTTTGGGAGAAGGAGAATGAAGGACTTCATTATTCTACAATGTAAATGTATTCAATATTTGTGTGAATTGCAAATCCATTGTAAAATGAATAAGAGTTCTGGGCAGATTAGGAATCTGTATTATTCCTCATAATAACGAAGATTTAATGGTGAGAATAGAGAGGGGCTTTATCTGGGTGACTGGAATGGGGTGACTGGGAGGGTAACAGACACTTCTCTGAGGTGACTGCGATGGGGTGACTGGGAGGACATCAGACACTTCTCTGAGGTGACTGGGATGGGGTGATTGGGAGGGTATCAGACACTTCTCTGAGGTGTCTGGGATGGGGTGACTGGGATGGGGTGACTGGGAGGACATCAGACACTTCTCTGAGGTGACTGGGATGGGGTGATTGGGAGGGTATCAGACACTTCTCTGAGGTGACTGGGATGGGGTGACTGGGAGGTTATCAGACACTTCTCTGAGGTGACTGGGATGGGGTGACTGGGAGGGTATCAGACACTTCTCTGAGGTGACTGGGATGGGGTGACTGGGAGGGTATCAGACACTTCTCTGAGGTGACTGGGATGGGGTGACTGGGAGGTTATCAGACACTTCTCTGAGGTGTATGGGATGGGGTGACTGGGAGGGTATCAGACACTTCTCAGAGGTGACTGGGGTGGGGTGACTGGGATGGGGTGACTGGGAGGGTATCAGACACTTCTCTGAGGTGACTGGGATGGGGTGACTGGGATGGGGTGACTGTGAGGGTATCAGACACTTCTCGGAGGTGTCTGGGATGGGGTGACTGGGATGGGGTGACTGTGAGGGTATCAGACACTTCTCTGAGGTGTCTGGGATGGGGTGACTGGGATGGGGTGACTGGGATGGGGTGACTGGGAGGGTAACAAACACTTCTCTGAGGTGACTGGGATGGGGTGACTGGGAGGACATCAGACACTTCTCTGAGGTGACTGGGATGGGGTGATTGGGAGGGTATCAGACACTTCTCTGAGGTGTCTGGGATGGGGTGACTGGGATGGGGTGACTGGGAGGGTATCAGACACTTCTCTGAGGTGTCTGGGATGGGGTGACTGGGAGGACATCAGACACTTCTCTGAGGTGTCTGGGATGGGGTGACTGGGAGGGTAACAGACACTTCTCTGAGGTGACTGGGATGGGGTGACTGGGAGGACATCAGACACTTCTCTGAGGTGACTGGGATGGGGTGATTGGGAGGGTATCAGACACTTCTCTGAGGTGTCTGGGATGGGGTGACTGGGATGGGGTGACTGGGAGGGTATCAGACACTTCTCTGAGGTGTCTGGGATGGGGTGACTGGGAGGACATCAGACACTTCTCTGAGGTGACTGGGATGGGGTGACTGGGAGGGTATCAGACACTTCTCTGAGGTGACTGGGATGGGGTGACTGGGTGGGTAAGAGACACTTCTCTGAGGTGACTGGGATGGGGTGACTGGGATGGGGTGACTGGGATGGGGTGACTGGGAGGGTATCAGACACTTCTCTGAGGTGACTGGGATGGGGTGACTGGGAGGGTAACAGACACTTCTCTGAGGTGACTGGGATGGGGTGACTGGGAGGGTAACAGACACTTCTCTGAGGTGACTGGGATGGGGTGACTGGGAGGGTAACAGACACTTCTCTGAGGTGACTGGGATGGGGTGACTGGGATGGGGTGACTGGGAGGGTATCAGACACTTCTCTGAGGTGACTGGGATGGGGTGACTGGGAGGTTATCAGACACTTCTCTGAGGTGACTGGGATGGGGTGATTGGGATGGGGTGACTGGGAGGGTAACAGACACTTCTCTGAGGTGACTGGGATGGGGTGACTGGGAGGGTAACAGACACTTCTCTGAGGTGACTGGGATGGGGTGACTGGGATGGGGTGACTGGGAGGGTATCAGACACTTCTCTGAGGTGACTGGGATGGGGTGACTGGGAGGTTATCAGACACTTCTCTGAGGTGACTGGGATGGGGTGACTGGGAGGGTATCAGACACTTCTCTGAGGTGACTGGGATGGGGTGACTGGGATGGGGTGACTGGGATGGTATCAGACACTTCTCTGAGGTGACTGGGATGGGGTGACTGGAATGGGGTGACTGGGATGGGGTGACTGGGAGGGTATCAGACACTTCTCTGAGGTGTCTGGGATGGGGTGACTGGGATGGGGTGACTGGAATGGGGTGACTGGGATGGGGTGACTGGGATGGGGTGACTGGGATGGGGTGACTGGGATGGGGTGACTGGGATGGGGTGACTGGGATGGTATCAGACACTTCTCTGAGGTGACTGGGATGGGGTGACTGGGATGGGGTGACTGGGATGGGGTGACTGGGATGGGGTGACTGGGATGGGGTGACTGGAATGGGGTGACTGGGATGGGGTGACTGGGATGGGGTGACTGGGATGGGGTGACTGGGAGGTTATCAGACACTTCTCTGAGGTGACTGGGATGGGGTGACTGGAATGGGGTGACTGGGATGGTAACAGACACTTCTCTGAGGTGACTGGGATGGGGTGACTGGGAGGTTATCAGACACTTCTCTGAGGTGACTGGGATGGGGTGACTGGGAGGTTATCAGACACTTCTCTGAGGTGACTGGGATGGGGTGACTGGGAGGGTATCAGACACTTCTCTGAGGTGACTGGGATGGGGTGACTGGGAGGGTATCAGACACTTGTCTGAGGTGACTGGGATGGGGTGACTGGGATGGGGTGACTGGGATGGTATCAGACACTTCTCTGAGGTGACTGGGATGGGGTGACTGGAATGGGGTGACTGGGATGGGGTGACTGGGAGGGTATCAGACACTTCTCTGAGGTGTCTGGGATGGGGTGACTGGGATGGGGTGACTGGAATGGGGTGACTGGGATGGGGTGACTGGGATGGGGTGACTGGGATGGGGTGACTGGGATGGGGTGACTGGGATGGTATCAGACACTTCTCTGAGGTGACTGGGATGGGGTGACTGGGATGGGGTGACTGGGATGGGGTGACTGGGATGGGGTGACTGGGATGGGGTGACTGGAATGGGGTGACTGGGATGGGGTGACTGGGATGGGGTGACTGGGATGGGGTGACTGGGAGGTTATCAGACACTTCTCTGAGGTGACTGGGATGGGGTGACTGGAATGGGGTGACTGGGATGGTAACAGACACTTCTCTGAGGTGACTGGGATTGGGTGACTGGGATGGGGTGACTGGGAGGTTATCAGACACTTCTCTGAGGTGACTGGGATGGGGTGACTGGGAGGTTATCAGACACTTCTCTGAGGTGACTGGGATGGGGTGACTGGGAGGTTATCAGACACTTCTCTGAGGTGACTGGGATGGGGTGACTGGGAGGGTATCAGACACTTCTCTGAGGTGACTGGGATGGGGTGACTGGGAGGGTATCAGACACTTCTCTGAGGTGACTGGGATGGGGTGACTGGGAGGTTATCAGACACTTCTCTGAGGTGTCTGGGATGGGGTGACTGGGAGGGTATCAGACACTTCTCAGAGGTGACTGGGGTGGGGTGACTGGGATGGGGTGACTGGGAGGGTATCAGACACTTCTCTGAGGTGACTGGGATGGGGTGACTGGGATGGGGTGACTGTGAGGGTATCAGACACTTCTCTGAGGTGTCTGGGATGGGGTGACTGGGATGGGGTGACTGGGAGGGTATCAGACACTTCTCTGAGGTGACTGGGATGGGGTGACTGGGTGGGTAACAGACACTTCTCTGAGGTGACTGGGATGGGGTGACTGGGATGGGGTGACTGGGAGGGTATCAGACACTTCTCTGAGGTGACTGGGATGGGGTGACTGGGATGGGGTGACTGGGATGGGGTGACTGGGAGGGTAACAGACACTTCTCTGAGGTGACTGGGATGGGGTGACTGGGATGGGGTGACTGGGAGGGTATCAGACACTTCTCTGAGGTGACTGGGATGGGGTGACTGGGATGGGGTGACTGGGATGGGGTGACTGGGAGGGTAACAGACACTTCTCTGAGGTGACTGGGATGGGGTGACTGGGATGGGGTGACTGGGATGGGGTGACTGGGAGGGTATCAGACACTTCTCTGAGGTTTGCGTGGGGCCTCCACTCACCCCTCATCTAGGTGGACCAACTCCCCCCAAGTAGACCCCCACCAACCACTATACTTTAATTTAGTTCATAAGGTAACACAAACCGACCACAGTACTTAAGTGTCAGTCTTAATTCATTGTATGTACAGTGCCTTCGGAAAGTATTCAGACTCCTTGACTTTATCCACATTTTGTTACGTTACATCTTTATTCTAAAATGGATTACATGTATTTTTCCCCTCATCAATGAGAAAACAGGTTTTTCAAAATTTTAGCAAATTTATTAAAAAATAAAAACAGAAGTACCTTATTTACATAAGTATTCAGACCCTTTGCTATGAGACTTGAAATTAAGCTCAGGTGCATCCTGTTTCCATTGATCATCCTTGAGATGTTTCTACAACTTGATTGGTGTCCACCTGTGGTCAATTATTTTGATTGGACATGATTTGGAAAGGCACACAACTGTCTATATAAAGGTCCCACAGTTGACAGTGCATGTCAGAGCAAAAACCAAGCCATGAGGTTGAAGGAATTATCTGTAGCTCTACGAGACAGGATTGTGTCGAGGCACAGATCTGGGGAAGGGTACCAAAACATTTCTGTAGCATTGAAGGACCGCAAGAACACAGTGGCCTCCATCATTCTTAAATGGTGGAGAAGGGCCTTGGTGGAGAAGGGCCTTGGTCAGGGAGGTTACCAAGAACCCAATGGTCACTCTGACAGAGCTCCAGAGTTCCTCTGTGGAGATGGGAGAACCTTCCAGACGGACAACCATCATCTGCAGCACTCTACCAATCACACCTTTCTGGTAGTGGCCAGACGGAAGCCACTCCTCAGTAAAAGGCACATGACAGCCTACTTGGAGTTTGCAAAAGGCACCTACAGGACTCTCGTACAATGAGAAAATAGATTCTCTGTTCTGATAAAACCAAGATTGAACTCTTTGGCCTGAATGCCAAGCGTCACGTCTGGAGGAAACCTGGCACCATCCCTACGGTGAAGCATGGTGGAGGCAGCATCATGCTGTGGGGAGGTTTTTCAGCTGCAGGGACTGGGAGATTAGCTAGGAACGAGGGAAAGATTAACGGAGCAAAGTACAGAGAGATCCTTAATCAAAACCTGCTCCAGAGCTCTCAGGACCTCAGACTGGGGCAATGGTTCACCTTCTAACAGGACAACAATCCTAAGCACACAGCCAAGACAACGCAGGAGTGGCTTCTGGACAAGTCCCTGAATGTCCTTGAGCAAGGCTCTCTAGAAGGTGGTGCGGTCTGCACAACGCACCACCGGGGGCAAACTAACCTGTCCTCAATGACACCTACACCACCCGATGTCACAAGAAGGCCAAAAAGATCATCAAGGACAACAACCACCTGAACTGCCTGTTCACCCCGCTATCATCCAGAAGGTGAGGTCAATACAGGTGCATCAAAGCTGAGACCAAGAGACTGAAGAACAGCTTCTATCTCAAGGCCATCAGACTGTTAAACAGCCATCACTAACTCAGAGGCTGCTGCCTACATTGAGACCCAATCACTGGACACTTTAATAAATGGATCACTAGTCACTTTAAACCAATGCCATTTTAATAATGTTTACATATCTTACATTACTCATCTCATATGTATATACTGCATTTTATACCATCTACTGCATCTTGCCTATGCCGCTCGGCCATCGCTCATCCATATACTGACATGTACAGTGCCTTGCGAAAGTATTCGGGCCCCTTGAACTTTGCGACCTTTTGCCACATTTCAGGCTTCAAACATAAAGATATAAAACTGTATTTTTTTTGTGAAGAATCAACAACAAGTGGGACACAATCATGAAGTGGAACGACATTTATTGGATATTTCAAACTTTTTTAACAAAAACTGAAAAATTGGGCGTGCAAAATTATTCTGTACATATTCTCATTCACCTCTTTAGATTTGTGTGTATTAGGTAGTTGTTAGGGAATTGTTAGATTACTTGTTAGACATCGCTGTGCAGCGATGCTCCCCATCCAACCTGACAGAGCTTGAGAGGATCTGCAGAGAAGAATGGGAGGAACTCCCCAAATACAGGTGAGCCAAGCCTGTAGCCTCACTGCCAAAGGTGGTTCAACAAGGTATTGAGTAAAGGGCCTGAATACTTATGTAAATGTGATATTTCTGTTTTTTAATCTTTTATAAATTTGCTAACATTTCTAAAAACCTGTTTTTGATTTGTCATTATGGGGTATTATGTTTAGATTGATGAGAAAACATTTTTTTTGATCAATTTTAGATTAAGGCTGTAAAGTAACAAGAAATTGAAGGGGTCTGAATACTTGCTGAATGCACCCAATGGGCTGGGCGATTCTCATCTCATCAGTCTTCGTCGAAAAACGTATACTAAAAACTTCGAAGTCAATCAATCTGCCATCATTAACAAAATGGAAAAAACCAAATCATTATTTATTTTATATATTGAAATTCCACAAATTAACTTTTAACAAGGCAGACCTGTTAATTTCAATAAATTCCAGGTGACTATCTCATGAAGCTGGTTGAGAGAATTCCAAGAGTGTCCAAAGCTGTCATCAAGGCAAAGGGTGGCTACTTTGAAGAATCTGAAATATAAAATATATTTTGATTTGTGTAACACTTTTTTGGTTACTACATGATTCCATATGTGTTGTTTCATAGTTTTGATGTCTTCACTATTATTCTACAATGTAGAAAATAGTAAAAATAAAGAAAAACCCTTGAATGAGTGTCCAAACTTTTGACTGGTACTGTAAATACTGTAACGAGTGTTCCTAATGTTTCGCTCGGTGTTCAACTTGCATGATTTTAGACTGTTGTGAACGCAACTCCCCTTATTTGTGGAAAAATAAGATTTGACTCAGATGAATTCATAAAAATGTCTAAAAACCCGTTTTCCCGTTGTCATTATGGGGTATTGTGTGTAGATGGGTAAATGTGTTTATATTGTAACAACAAAATGACACGGAATACTTTCTGAAGGCGATGTATATCTGTTCAGCCTGAGCGTCGGTAGGTCTGAGATCATGATGCACTGCAGCGCTGCAGAGTGTCACGGAAACTTCCTGTCTGTGTGGGCAGGAAAGCAGGAAGCGGTGCGTTTCTCAGAAATCGGGCGTGATACAGACATAAACATCACAATATACTCCCTCGATGGAAAGAAACAGTTGAAATCAAAATTGTAGAGAGTTTCAGCTCCAAAGAGACAGAATCTATCTACCATGTCTTGACCTTAGTTCCTTTTTTATGGCTCTGTTTAAGTTTGGTCAGTGAGTTGGGGTGGGCATTCTATGTTGTGTGTTCTAGGTTTTGTATTTCTATGTGTTTGGCCTGGTACGGTTCCCAGTCAGAGGCAGCTGTCGATCGTTGTCTCTGATTGAGAACCATACTTAGGCAGCCTGTTTTCCCACTATGGGTTGTGGGTAGTTAGGCAGCCTGTTTTCCCACTATGGGTTGTGGGTTGTTAGGCAGCCTGTTTTCCCACTATGGGTTGTGGGTAGTTAGGCAGCCTGTTTTCCCACTATGGGTTGTGGGTAGTTAGGCAGCCTGTTTTCCCTCTATGGGTTGTGGGTAGTTAGGCAGCCTGTTTTCCCACTATGGGTTGTGGGTAGTTAGGCAGCCTGTTTTCCCACTATGGGTTGTGGGTAGTTAGGCAGCCTGTTTTCCCTCTATGGGTTGTGGGTAGTTAGGCAGCCTGTTTTCCCTCTATGGGTTGTGGGTAGTTAGGCAGCCTGTTTTCCCTCTATGGGTTGTGGGTAGTTAGGCAGCCTGTTTTCCCACTATGGGTTGTGGGTAGTTAGGCAGCCTGTTTTCCCACTATGGGTTGTGGGTTGTTAGGCAGCCTGTTTTTCCACTATGGGTTGTGGGTAGTTAGGCAGCCTGTTTTCCCACTATGGGTTGTGGGTAGTTAGGCAGCCTGTTTTCCCACTATGGGTTGTGGGTAGTTAGGCAGCCTGTTTTCCCACTATGGGTTGTGGGTAGTTAGGCAGCCTGTTTTCCCACTATGGGTTGTGGGTAGTTAGGCAGCCTGTTTTCCCACTATGGGTTGTGGGTAGTTAGGCAGCCTGTTTTCCCACTATGGGTTGTGGGTAGTTAGGCAGCCTGTTTTCCCACTATGGGTTGTGGGTAGTTAGGCAGCCTGTTTTCCCACTATGGGTTGTGGGTAGTTAGGCAGCCTGTTTTCCCACTATGGGTTGTGGGTAGTTAGGCAGCCTGTTTTCCCACTATGGGTTGTGGGTAGTTAGGCAGCCTGTTTTCCCACTATGGGTTGTGGGTAGTTAGGCAGCCTGTTTTCCCACTATGGGTTGTGGGTAGTTAGGCAGCCTGTTTTCCCACTATGGGTTGTGGGTAGTTAGGCAGCCTGTTTCCCCACTATGGGTTGTGGGTAGTTAGGCAGCCTGTTTTCCCACTATGGGTTGTGGGTAGTTAGGCAGCCTGTTTTCCCACTATGGGTTGTGGGTAGTTAGGCAGCCTGTTTTCCCACTATGGGTTGTGGGTAGTTAGGCAGCCTGTTTTCCCACTATGGGTTGTGGGTAGTTAGGCAGCCTGTTTTCCCACTATGGGTTGTGGGTAGTTAGGCAGCCTGTTTTCCCACTATGGGTTGTGGGTTGTTGTTGTCTCTGATTGAGAATCATACTTAGGCAGCCTGTTTTCCCACTATGGGTTGTGGGTAGTTAGGCAGCCTGTTTTCCCACTATGGGTTGTGGGTAGTTAGGCAGCCTGTTTTCCCACTATGGGTTGTGGGTTGTTGTTGTCTCTGATTGAGAACCATACTTAGGCAGCCTGTTTTCCCACTATGGGTTGTGGGTAGTTAGGCAGCCTGTTTTCCCACTATGGGTTGTGGGTAGTTAGGCAGCCTGTTTTCCCACTATGGGTTGTGGGTAGTTAGGCAGCCTGTTTTCCCACTATGGGTTGTGGGTTGTTGTTTTCTGTGTTTTCACCATACAGGACTGTTTTGTTTTAGTTTCAATCTCTTTGTTATTTTGTTTAGTGTTTCTGTTCTAATAAATATTACATGAACATTTACAACGCTGCGCATTGGTCCGATCCATCCTATTCCTCATCAGAAGAGAACCGTTACATCAGGTGAAGTGAAATATTTACCATCTCTTGACCTTATTTCAGGTGTTATTTCCTGTATCTGGGTAATGTCACAAACAGTGTATCGTGTTCAGTCATCACCCACATGCTGGGAGGGACTGGAAACAGGACTACATGCCAGTATGTGTTTTAAAGAGCCTGATAATGACTGGGTATTGAGTCATGAAATGAGCTCTTTGAGGGAAGTCAGTCGTAATGAATCATTCAAAGGTGTCAACATTACCAACTTCTCTTAGGTGGAAATAAGTGTCAGTCAAATAATCACATTTACAACTTTATTATTGAGTAACAAGTGAGTATATAGTAACAAGTAATATAGTAACAAGTGAGTATATAGTAACGAGTGGGTATATAGTAACAAGTGAGTATATAGTAACAAGTGAGTATATAGTAACAAGTGAGTATATAGTAACAAGTGAGTAATATAGTAACACGTGAGTAATATAGTAACAAGTGAGTATATAGTAACAAGTGAGTATATAGTAACAAGTGAGTATATAGTAACAAGTGAGTAATATAGTAACAAGTGAGTAATATAGTAACAAGTGAGTATATAGTAACAAGTGAGTACATAGTAACAAGTGAGTATATAGTAACAAGTGAGTATATAGTAACAAGTGAGTATATAGTAACAAGTGAGTAATATAGTAACAAGTGAGTAATATAGTAACAAGTGAGTATATAGTAACAAGTGAGTAATATAGTAACAAGTGAGTAATGTAGTAACAAGTGAGTATATAGTAACAAGTGAGTATATAGTAACAAGTGAGTATATAGTAACAAGTGGGTATATAGTAACAAGTGAGTATATAGTAACAAGTGAGTATATAGTAACAAGTGAGTAATATAGTAACAAGTGGGTATATAGTAACAAGTGGGTATATAGTAACAAGTGGGTATATAGTAACAAGTGAGTAATATAGTAACAAGTGGGTATATAGTAACAAGTGAGTATATAGTAACAAGTGAGTATATAGTAACAAGTGAGTAATATAGTAACAAGTGGGTATATAGTAACAAGTGGGTATATAGTAACAAGTGGGTATATAGTAACAAGTGAGTATATAGTAACAAGTGAGTAATATAGTAACAAGTGAGTAATATAG
The DNA here is from genome assembly GCF_013265735.2 of Oncorhynchus mykiss. Lineage (NCBI taxonomy): Eukaryota > Metazoa > Chordata > Actinopteri > Salmoniformes > Salmonidae > Oncorhynchus > Oncorhynchus mykiss. The sequence continues at coordinate 63,758,612 of NC_048583.1, forward strand.
TAACAAGTGAGTATATAGTAACAAGTGAGTATATAGTAACACGTGAGTATATAGTAACACGTGAGTAATATAGTAACAAGTGAGTATATAGTAACAAGTGAGTATATAGTAACAAGTGAGTATATAGTAACAAGTGAGTATATAGTAACAAGTGAGTATATAGTAACAAGTGAGTAATATAGTAACAAGTGAGTATATAGTAACAAGTGAGTAATATAGCAACAAGTGAGTATATAGTAACAAGTGAGTATATAGTAACAAGTGAGTATATAGTAACAAGTGAGTAATATAGTAACAAGTGAGTATATAGTAACAAGTGAGTATATAGTAACAAGTGAGTATATAATAACAAGTGAGTATATAGTAACAAGTGAGTAATATAGTAACAAGTGAGTAATATAGTAACAAGTAAGTATATAGTAACAAGTGAGTACATAGTAACAAGTGAGTATATAGTAACAAGTGAGTATATAGTAACAAGTGAGTATATAGTAACAAGTGAGTATATAGTAACAAGTGAGTATATAGTAACAAGTGAGTATATAATAACAAGTGAGTATATAGTAACAAGTGAGTAATATAGTAACAAGTGAGTAATATAGTAACAAGTGAGTATATAGTAACAAGTGAGTACATAGTAACAAGTGAGTATATAGTAACAAGTGAGTATATAGTAACAAGTGAGTATATAGTAACAAGTGAGTAATATAGTAACACGTGAGTAATATAGTAACAAGTGAGTATATAGTAACAAGTGAGTATATAGTAACAAGTGAGTATATAGTAACAAGTGAGTAATATAGTAACAAGTGAGTAATATAGTAACAAGTGAGTATATAGTAACAAGTGAGTACATAGTAACAAGTGAGTATATAGTAACAAGTGAGTATATAGTAACAAGTGAGTATATAGTAACAAGTGAGTAATATAGTAACAAGTGAGTAATATAGTAACAAGTGAGTATATAGTAACAAGTGAGTAATATAGTAACAAGTGAGTAATGTAGTAACAAGTGAGTATATAGTAACAAGTGAGTATATAGTAACAAGTGATGATGAAAATCAACCAAATGTATTTTAGGAAGCCCTTCTCTACTAGAGCAGATGTCACAACGTGTTGAAGGAAAACGTTACCTGACAACTCAGACTGATAAAAAGACACTTGAACAGACTAATTATATATATATATTTTATTGAACCTTTATTTAACTGGGCAAGTCAGTTAAAAACCAAATTGTTCTTTATAATGTCGTCCTACCGGGGCCAAACCCGGACGCCTCTATTTGCACATTATTGAATGTGTTGTTCATCAGGAAAACATTGAAATTGGAAAGCAACATGTATTTATACTGTACACACTATGACTTAATTCCTGTAACAAAAATAATACAAACATTAACATAAATGTTGGTTTTGTAAGTTAATGTTATATGTTTTTGTCACACTTCCTGAATGAACTCACATACACTGAGTGAACAAAACATTATGAACACCTGCTCTTTCCATGACATAAATAGGCCAGGTGAATCCAGGTGAAAGCTATGATCCCACTTGTTAAATCCACTTCAATCAGTGTAGAATGAAGGGGAGGAGACGGGTTAAATTGAGGATTGTTATGCCTTGAGACAATAGAGACATGGATTGTGCATGTGTGTCCTTCAGAGGACAAAATATTTAAGTGCCTTTGAACGGGGGTAGGGTAGTAGGTGCCAGGTGCACTGGTTCTGTCAAGAACTGCAATGCTGCTGGGTTTTTCACACTCAACAGTTTCCCGTGTGTATCAAGAATGGTTCACCACCCAAAACACATCCAGACAACTTGACACAACTGTGGGAAGCATTGAGACATGGGCCAGCACCCCTGTGGAATGCTTTCAACACCTTGTAGAGTCCATGCCCCGACAAATTCAAGGGGGAGGATGAGGAAGGTGTTCTTAATGTTTTGTACACTCAGTGAATACATGAATAATGATTCTGTTTATTGGGGACGATAAAATACATCCTCACATTGTATAGTAAGTGACAGATAATAGACAGCACACTGTACATTGTAATCACATGACAGAAATGGGTTTGTTCTTCGTCCCAAATGGCATCCTATTCTACTACTTTATAGTGCACTACTTTATAGTGCTCTACTTTTCACCAGAGCCTTATGCCACACATGACGCCCTCCAGTCCACCGAGCTCAGCTTCCACGGGTGGCCTGGTCTCGGTCAGGGATCAATTACATCTGTTTATCTGAGGAGCGCTGTATGGAAACACAGAGATACGGGATAAAGACAGTATGGTGTCTGTATGGGAGCACAGACATACAGGATAAAGGCAGTATGGTGTCTGTATGGGAACACAGAGATACGGGATAAAGACAGTATGGTGTCTGTATGGGAGCACAGAGATACAGGATAAAGACAGTATGGTGTCTGTATGGGAGCACAGAGATACAGGATAAAGACAGTATGGTGTCTGTATGGGAACACAGAGATACAGGATAAAGACAGTATGGTGTCTGTATGGGAGCACAGAGATACAGGATAAAGACAGTATGGTGTCTGTATGGGAACACAGAGATACAGGATAAAGACAGTATGGTGTCTGTATGGTGTCTATATGGGAACACAGAGATACAGGATAAAGACAGTATGGTGTCTGTATGGTGTCTATATGGGAACACAGAGATACAGGATAAAGACAGTATGGTGTCTGTATGGGAACACAGAGATACAGGATAAAGACAGTATGGTGTCTGTATGGGGAACACAGAGATACAGGATAAAGACAGTACGGTGTCTGTATGGAAACACAGAGATACAGGATAAAGACAGTATGGTGTCTGTATGGGAACACAGAGATACGGGATAAAGACAGTATGGTGTCTGTATGGGAGCACAGAGATACAGGATAAAGACAGTATGGTGTCTGTATGGGAGCACAGAGATACAGGATAAAGACAGTATGGTGTCTGTATGGGAACACAGAGATACAGGATAAAGACAGTATGGTGTCTGTATGGGAGCACAGAGATACAGGATAAAGACAGTATGGTGTCTGTATGGGAACACAGAGATACAGGATAAAGACAGTATGGTGTCTGTATGGTGTCTATATGGGAACACAGAGATACAGGATAAAGACAGTATGGTGTCTGTATGGGAACACAGAGATACAGGATAAAGACAGTATGGTGTCTGTATGGGGAACACAGAGATACAGGATAAAGACAGTACGGTGTCTGTATGGAAACACAGAGATACAGGATAAAGACAGTATGGTGTCTGTATGGTGTCTGTATGGGAACACAGAGATACAGGATAAAGACAGTATGGTGTCTGTATGGAAACACAGAGATACAGGATAAAGACAGTATGGTGTCTGTATGGAAACACAGAGATACAGGATAAAGACATTATGGTGTCTGTATGGGGAACACAGAGATACAGGATAAAGACAGTATGGTGTCTGTATGGTGTCTGTATAGGAACACAGAGATACAGGATAAAGACAGTATGGTGTCTGTATGGAAACACAGAGATACAGGATAAAGACAGTATGGTGTCTGTATGGGGAACACAGAGATACAGGATAAAGACAGTATGGTGTCTGTACGGGGAACACAGACATACAGGATAAAGACAATATGGTGTCTGTATGGGAACACAGAGATACAGGATAAAGACAGTATGGTGTCTGTATGGAAACACAGAGATACAGGATAAAGATAGTATAGTGTCTGTATGCGGAACACAGAGATACAGGATAAAGACAGTATGGTGTCTGTATGGGGAACACAGAGATACAGGATAAAGACAGTATGGTGTCTGTATGGGGAACACAGACATACAGGATAAAGACAGTATGGTGTCTGTATGGAAACACAGAGATACAGGATAAAGACAGTATGGTGTCTGTATGGGGAATACAGAGATACAGGATAAAGACAGTATGGTGTCTGTATGGTGTCTGTATGGGAACACAGAGATACAGGATAAAGACAGTATGGTGTCTGTATGGGAACACAGAGATACAGGATAAAGACAATATGGTGTCTGTATGGGAACACAGAGATACAGGATAAGGACAGTATGGTGTCTGTATGGGAACACAGAGATACAGGATAAAGACAGTATGGTGTCTGTATGGGAAGCAGAGATACAGGATACCTTTATTAGCACAAAACTAGCCTGGTCCCAGATCTGTTTGCGCTTTCCTGTCAACTCCTACTGTATGTCGTTGTCATGCCGACCATAAGAGTTGGCAAGACAGCACAAACAGATCTGGGACCAGGCTAGCTGGCACAAGACATAGATTGAAGAAGAGAGAGAAGGCTGTGCGATGTCCCTCATCATAGTAGCAGTGAACTCACCTGAAACTTCCAAATCAGAGCCATGACGACCAGGCCGTAGAAGGTACTCTTAGCGATGAAGATGCTGTAGGCCAGCTTGGCAGTCTGGGTGCTCTTCACGTAGTACTCTACAAGGACAATAAGACATTGAAATGACCTTGACTAAGATGCTGTCGGGTTAATATTTGTTTCCGCAGATTAGGCATGACTAAAATATGATAGTATTGTAAACAGTATTATGTAAACTATAGGTTATATGTATCTTCCATGTATTTGGCATGAACAATAAGTAGTTCAGTATAGAATGGGCACATTTACCTGTCGTCATCCCTCCATCAGCACCTTGACATGGAAGAAAAAAGCAGTGTTTGACACAGGCTAATGTACATCCTAGTTCTACATAACGATGTAGAGAAGCTCACTAGTTTACTTACGATTTTACTAGAGAATGACAACAAAAAAAAAGAGTAGCATACTATTGTCGTTCAATGAAACCTGTTTCTTCTCATGAACAAGGACAGTGTTTTAGTTCATAATTATTTGACCATACCTTCTTCTCCGTTCATGTGATCTGCAACATACACGTCATCGGTCCCATTGAAGAAGCGGACGGTGCAGGTGAATCTGTTAGAGGCCGTGTTCCATGTCTTGGCTGGGACTCTCAGTCTGCTGGTGATACTGTAGCGTCTGTTTTCATCCCTCAAGGCAGTGTTGTCGGTCCCCACTCCATCGGTGATGTTGGCGCCTCCATTTAACTGCCAGAACACAGTGACGTGGTCGGGGTAGAAGTCGGTGGCCACACACACCAACGTCTTCTTCTTCTTCTTGTTTCTATCTTCACACTCCTTAGTGGAGGGTGGAAGGACTTTGACTTTGGGTGGAGTGACAGGGATGTCTGGCTCTGCAGGGAGGAAATAGAAGAAGCTTTAACCTTTAACAGTCAATCAATGGCTCTGTTTATTGTCGACTCATACCTGAACCTGAGTGCTTTAAAAGAGATGAGACAGAAATGACACCTATAAACCGGTCCTGTCTATCTCCTTCTATAAACCGGTCCTGTCTATCTCCTTCTATAAACCAGTCCTGTCTATCTCCTTCTATAAACCGGTCCTGTCTATCTCCTTCTATAAACCGGTCCTGTCTATCTCCTTCTATAAACCGGTCCTGTCTATCTCCTTCTATAAACCAGTCCTGTCTATCTCCTTCTATAAACCGGTCCTGTCTATCTCCTTCTATAAACCGGTCCTGTCTTTCTCCTTCTATAAACCGGTCCTGTCTATCTCCTTCTATAAACCGGTCCAGTAACATCAAGGCAACATGAACCACCAAATGCTGTGTCCCGACAAGCCCATAATAACACAACATTTCATTCAGCATCTCAGAGTGAACCTCTTTGCAACCCAGCTGCCAAAGTCATTGTCAAGACCGTCGAACATGAAAGCTATAATATACGATTATTACAGTATTTTTACAGTATTATTACAGTTTTTTTTACAGTATTTTTACAGTATTTTTACAGCGTCCTTACCCAGAACTGTTAGCATGGTTCCCTCTCCAAAGTAGGCAGGATAAGCACCAGAGCACACCACATACTCACAGACAGAAAACCAGGCTGATGCAAGCTAGCAAGTACTGTAGTTGCTGTAGTTTGTCTTTACCAAAGGGGGTTAATACTGTAGTTACTGTAGTTTGTCTTTACCAAAGGGGGTTAATACTGTAGTTGCTGTAGTTTGTCTTTACCAAAGGGGTTAGTACTGTATTTCTAAGCATGTTCATGTCAACAGAGCTTAACTCTCTTTCTCTGTTAGCTCTATTCACAGGACTAAAACAAACCCCTCCTGAACATTTGCATGTTCAACTAATATACCAAATCAATCAACTAGAATTCAACCCATTATTAAAAATGATTTCAATATTGTGTATAAATACTTTTAAGAGGTGAATCTCTTACCTAGAACAGTGAGTCTGGTTCCTGGACCAAACTCTGCCTTCTCCGTGTTCCACGGAGAGATACCATGCTCTACTTTACAGGCTCTGTAGTATGACCCAGTTCTGACCCGGTTCTACTACTTTCCTTGGTCTGAACTATTAAAAGGGTTTCTTCCAACTGATCCAACACCGTGTAGATGAATTCAAACTAACGTCTGGGAGGATTTTCAACATTGTTTTCTACGTATCTATTTCTCTTCATCTGTGGTTTACACACGATTAGAAATCATCCAGTCTGTCATTAACAGATACATCAATGTGGGTTGTATCTAGAAGAGTCTATACACATTTAATCATCGGGTTTCTCACCCAGAGCTGTGAGTTTTGGTGCCGCCGCTGAAACTCACCGCTCATAACAGAGCTGATAACAACTAGAACCATGAGAGATGTGGACTGGGTCTGGGCATAGAACCAGACCACTTTATACCTCAATACCATGAGAGATGTAGACTGGGTCTGGGCATAGAACCAGACCACTTTATACCTCAATACCATGAGAGATGTAGACTGGGGTCTGGGCATAGAACCAGACCACTTTATACCTCAATACCATGAGAGATGTAGACTGGGGTCTGGGCATAGAACCAGACCACTTTATACCTCAATACCATGAGAGATGTAGACTGGGTCTGGGCATAGAACCAGACCACTTTTTCAATCCTGGGTCTGATACCTTGCTGGGTAAAATGTTAGAGGAAGATAACTGATGTTTTTACTGTGATCCAGTTACATTAAAATAACCTTTTAAAGTGTTACTTTTTTTATATTGCAGAATATTGGACACGTTTTCTCCATGCTAGTACGTAACATTTGGTAGTATATTTTCTGACCTAAAACGGTGAGTTTGGTGCCGGCTCCAAGTCTATGGCTTCCCGAGTACGAGCGCAGAGCGACAAGGCTGTCTCCTAAAGTCTCTAGTTCTGACAAGGACTCTGGACTTTCTCAACCTTTGTTACTCTGTTAGAAGTACATTCAAATACTCTTCACAGTAACTCAGCCACGGGTATAATCTAAATTATAACCAAATACATTATTGTGACTATTTTTCTAATGAAATGTAAGAGGTTTTCATCTCCAACAGTCATTTGGTTAATTGTATTATTTTCATTTTGGTGTTTTGTCTCACTTAGAACAGTTAACCGGGTTCCTCCGCTGAAGTCAGCCTGACCGGCACCGTTAGCACAGTACAGTGGAACACTGCTCTAATATGGATTTAGTCTCTAGCTGTGCTGTTTTCTAGAACTTTCCATCCTCGATCCCGACCTTTGATAAATCTATTCTCCTAATACCAACCAACACCCTGTTCTCACCAGTTTAGAACACATAGATGAGACAAACATACTATCATCTACTAGGATATCACATCTCTCTCCTCACAATTACGTTGTCGTTTGTCTAACTCAAACGACACATAAAGGCAAACATAGTGTACAGATTACTTACCGAGAACTGTTAATTTGGTGCCTGAACCGAAATGTGCCTCATAGTTGGCACAGTGTACCGGCTTAACATCAAAAAAGCATTGAGTGGAGTAACACTAGTATGAACTCATCTAATGTACTGAATCCACAACCAACTAACTCTTCACATCACTATGCTACTACACCACACATAGAGACCCATTAGTTCCATCATGGTGAATATTCTCTTACCCAGAACAGTCAGTTTGGTTCCCGCTCCAAAGATTGCAGGATTATAGTTGTCACAGTGCGGACATACTGAGCAGTAATGGACCAACTACTACTGCCTTGTTCTATGCTTTTGGCATAAGAAATACTTTAAGAATGCTTGTTTTTAGTCAATTATTCATGTTTTTATGAAGAAAGAAAATAAAAAAATCATACATTTCACGATAAGAAAGTAGGAAGTATTTACCTAAAACAGTGAGTTTGGTTCCATTGCCAAAGAAGGCTGGTTGGTTAGAAGTCACAGCGTTTTCACATCAACCCTTTAGTTCAGATTGACCACTTTAGGAGACTCTTGTTGGCAACGAAACACCTTCAGGGTTACATATGTACATACATATTATGAATCTTTAAGAAGTTAACTTACCTAAAACAGTGAGCTTTGTTCCATTTCCAAAGTAGGGCACACTTCCAGTGTCACATCGCTACTCTCCTATTCCAAAAATACCTCAAATCTCTCTGTCATTCACCCTCTAGGGAAAATGAACAGAGATACAGAGAACAGATACTACCTCATATCTCTCTGTCATTCATCCTCTAGGGAAAATGAACAGAGATACAGAGAACAGATACTACCTCAGATCTCTCTGTCATTCATCCTCTAGGGAAAATGAACAGAGATACAGAGAACAGATACTACCTCAGATCTCTCTGTCATTCATCCTCTAGGAAAAATGAACAGAGATACTCAGAGATAAAGAGAACAGATAATACCTCAGATCTCTCTGTCATTCATCCTCTAGGGAAAATGAACAGAGATACAGAGAACAGATACTACCTCATATCTCTCTGTCATTCACCCTCTAGGGAAAATGAACAGAGATACAGAGAACAGATACTACCTCATATCTCTCTGTCATTCACCCTCTAGGGAAAATGAACAGAGATACAGAGAACAGATACTACCTCATATCTCTCTGTCATTCATCCTCTAGGGAAAATGAACAGAGATACAGAGAACAGATACTACCTCAGATCTCTCTGTCATTCATCCTCTAGGGAAAATGAACAGAGATACAGAGAACAGATACTACCTCAGATCTCTCTGTCATTCATCCTCTAGGGAAAATGAACAGAGATACAGAGAACAGATACTACCTCAGATCTCTCTGTCATTCATCCTCTAGGGAAAATGCACAGAGATACAGAGAACAGATAATACCTCAGATCTCTCTGTCATTCATCCTCTAGGGAAAATGAACAGAGATACAGAGAACAGATACTACCTCAGATCTCTCTGTCATTCATCCTCTAGGGAAAATGAACAGAGATACAGAGAACAGATACTAAATACCTCAGATCTCTCTGTCATTCATCCTCTAGGGAAAATGAACAGAGATACAGAGAACAGATACTACGTCAGATCTCTCTGTCATTCATCCTCTAGGGAAAATGAACAGAGATACAGAGAACAGATACTAAATACCTCAGATCTCTCTGTCATTCATCCTCTAGGGAAAATGAACAGAGATACAGAGAACAGATACTACGTCAGATCTCTCTGTCATTCACCCTCTAGGGAAAATGAACAGAGATACAGAGAACAGATACTACCTCAGATCTCTCTGTCATTCATCCTCTAGGGAAAATGAACAGAGATACAGAGAACAGATACTACGTCAGATCTCTCTGTCATTCACCCTCCAGGGAAAATGAACAGAGATACAGAGAACAGATACTACCTCAGATCTCTCTGTCATTCATCCTCTAGGGAAAATGAACAGAGATACAGAGAACAGATACTACGTCAGATCTCTCTGTCATTCATCCTCTAGGGAAAATGAACAGAGATACAGAGAACAGATAATACCTCAGATCTCTCTGTCATTCATCCTCTAGGGAAAATGAACAGAGATACAGAGAACAGATACTACCTCAGATCTCTCTGTCATTCATCCTCTAGGAAAAATGAACAGAGATACTCAGAGATAAAGAGAACAGATAATACCTCAGATCTCTCTGTCATTCACCCTCTAGGGAAAATGAACAGAGATAAAGAGAACAGATACTAAATACCTCAGATCTCTCTGTCATTCATCCTCTAGGGAAAATGAACAGAGATACAGAGAACAGATACTACCTCAGATCTCTCTGTCATTCATCCTCTAGGGAAAATGAACAGAGATACAGAGAACAGATACTACCTCAGATCTCTCTGTCATTCATCCTCTAGGAAAAATGAACAGAGATACTCAGAGATAAAGAGAACAGATAATACCTCAGATCTCTCTATCATTCATCCTCTAGGGAAAATGAACAGAGATACAGAGAACAGATACTACCTCAGATCTCTCTGTCATTCATCCTCTAGGGGAAATGAACAGACAATCCATGGGGACTTTAAAACACCATCACCTAGTTGGTTTAGAATACGTTTTGTTGTCAACCAGGAATCAAACAAACTACAATATCTAATGAATTTAACTTGATGTTACGAAGAAAATCCTCTTCAGTATTATTGATCTCTTGAGAAGCATCTCTCCAGGCTCCTTAACAGTCTCCTCAATGTGTGTGAATTTCCCCCAGACCCATCCTGTATGGAAGTGAACGAGAGGAGGGTTTTGTATGGAAGTGAATGGGAGGTTGTTTTTGTATGGAAGTGAATGGGAGGAGGGTTTTGTACGAAAGTGAATGGGAGGAGGGTTTTGTATGGAAGTGAATGGGAGGAGGGTTTTGTATGGAAGTGAATGGGAGGAGGGTTTTGTACGAAAGTGAATGGGAGGAGGGTTTTGTATGGAAGTGAATGGGAGGAGGTTTTTGTACGAAAGTGAATGGGAGGAGGTTTTTGTACGAAAGTGAATGGGAGGTTTTTTTGTATGAAAGTGAATGGGAGGAGGTTGTTTTTGTACGAAAGTGAATGGGAGGAGGTTTTTGTATGGAAGTGAATGGGAGGAGGTTTTTGTATGGAAGTGAATGGGAGGAGGTTTTTGTATGGAAGTGAATGGGAGGAGGTTTTTGTACGAAAGTGAATGGGAGGAGGTTTTTGTACGAAAGTGAATGGGAGGTTTTTTTTGTATGAAAGTGAATGGGAGGAGGTTGTTTTTGTACGAAAGTGAATGGGAGGAGGTTTTTGTATGGAAGTGAATGGGAGGAGGTTTTTGTATGGAAGTGAATGGGAGGAGGTTTTTGTATGGAAGTGAATGGGAGGAGGTTTTTGTATGGAAGTGAATGGGAGGAGGTTTTTGTATGGAAGTGAATGGGAGGAGGTTTTTGTATGGAAGTGAATGGGAGGAGGTTTTTGTACGAAAGTGAATGGGAGGAGGTTTTTGTACGGCGTCTCTATGTGAATATATCACCGTGGCCCCCTGTCCCCACAGTGTTAAAGCATCACACAAAAACACTAATTCTCTCTCATTCTCTCATCTTTCTCTTCCCTCCTTCCCCCCACCCGGTCTCTCTCTCTATCTCTCTACCCATCTCTCCTTCTCAGTATCTGCCTGTAGCAGCAGGTGTGTTGCTATGGGGGTTCCTGTTCCAAACGGACTCTTTCTATTTCTGTCAACAGCGCTAAGAAAAGCAGAAGGGAGGAAGCAGAAGAGAAGACAGAGGAACAGGAGGGGACAGGTAATGTTTTGTTTCCGTTTCGTCCTATAATGGAGTTGACGCCTCTCTCTAAGTCTCTAAAACGCCCCCCCCCTTCACCCAACAACCCCCCCCTCCCCTCTTAAATATCTTAAATATGTTTTATTTTTGCTTTATATCTCAAGTCATGGAATTGAATCCATGATAGTTTAGACTCCTGGTTTAATTTCTGTGTAATCTGACATTTACCCTCCAGAGGTCAGTGTATAATCTAGGATAGTTTAGACTCCTGGGTTGATTTCTGTGTAATCTGACATTTACCCTCCAGAGGTCAGTGTATAATCTAGGATAGTTTAGACTCCTGGGTTGATTTCTGTGTAATCTGACATTTACCCTCCAGAGGTCAGTGTATAATCTAGGATAGTTTAGACTCCTGGTTTCATTTCTGTGTAATCTGACATTTACCCTACAGAGGTCAGTGTATAATCTAGGATAGTTTAGACTCCTGGTTTAATTTCTGTGTAATCTGACATTTACCCTCCAGAGGTCAGTGTATAATCTAGGATAGTTTAGACTCCTGGTTTAATTTCTGTGTAATCTGACATTTACCCTCCAGAGGTCAGTGTATAATCTAGGATAGTTTAGACTCCTGGGTTGATTTCTGTGTAATCTGACATTTACCCTCCAGAGGTCAGTGTATAATCTAGGATAGTTTAGACTCTTGTTTTCAGTTCTGTGTAATATGACATTTACCCTCCAGAGGTCAGTGTATAATCTAGGATAGTTTAGACTCCTGGGTTCATTTCTGTGTAATCTGACATTTACCCTCCAGGGGTCAGTGTATAATCTAGGATAGTTTAGACTCCTGGTTTCATTTCTGTGTAATCTGACATTTACCCTCCAGAGGTCAGTGTATAATCTAGGATAGTTTAGACTCCTGGGTTGATTTCTGTGTAATCTGACATTTACCCTCCAGAGGTCAGTGTATAATCTAGGTTAGTTTAGACTCCTGGGTTGATTTCTGTGTAATCTGACATTTACCCTCCAGAGGTCAATGGAAGGTCAACTCTGAGAAACGTCTCCCTTTTTAATCAAATAGTTTAATTTGATACAAGGGTAGACCTATATACCAGGGACACCTGGATGACAGTCAGACAGTCAGAGAAACACCCATATCCTGTTTGTTATATCTATCTTTGAAAGTGTAGAACCACTGACTTGGCCTGCAGGTACGAGGACAACAACTCTAGTATAATGGTTGGCACCTGTACTCTCCTATCTCATAGGATCAGTTATTTGATGCAAAAACAATAACTGTAGGACAGTTGAATGTAAAATACTATCAAATTAGAGATATTAACCCCACTAGCTGAACTAACCCCCCCCAGAGATATCAACCACACTAGCTGAACTACCCCCGCCCCCAGAGATATCAACCACACTAGCTGAAATACCCCCCCCCCCCCCAGAGATATCAACCACACTAGCTGAACTACCCCCCCCAGAGATATCAACCCCACTAGCTGAACTACCCCCCCCCCCAGAGATATCAACCCCACTAGCAGAACTACCCCCCCCCCCAGAGATATCAACCACACTAGCTGAACTACCCCCCCCAGAGATATCAACCACACTAGCTGAACTACCCCCCCCCCCCAGAGATATCAACCCCACTAGCTGAACTACCCCCCCACCCCAGAGATATCAACCACACTAGCTGAACTACCCCCCCCAGAGATATCAACCACACTAGCTGAACTACCCCCCCCCCCCCGAGATATCAACCACACTAGCTGAACTACCCCCCCCCCCCCCCCAGAGATATCAACCCCACTAGCTGAACTACCCCCCCCCCCCAGAGGTATCAACCACACTAGCTAAACTACACCCCCCCCCAAGAGATATCAACCCCACTAGCTGAACCACCCCCCCCAGAGATATCAAACACACTAGCTAAACTACACCCCCCCCAAGAGATATCAACCCCACTAGCTGAACTACCCCCCCCCCCCCAGAGATATCAACCCCACTAGCTGAACTACCCCCCCCCCCCAGAGATATCAACCACACTAGCTGAACTACCCCCCCCCCCCCAGAGATATCAACCACACTAGCTGAACTACCCCCCCAGAGATATCAACCACACTAGCTGAACTACCCCCCCCCCCAGAGATATCAACCACATTAGCTGAACTACCCCCCCCCCCAGAGATATCAACCACACTAGCTGAACTACCCCCCCCCCCCCGAGATATCAACCACACTAGCTGAACTACCCCCCCAGAGATATCAACCCCACTAGCTGAACTACCCCCCCCCCCCAGAGATATCAACCACACTAGCTGAACTACCCCCCCCCCCAGAGATATCAACCACACTAGCTGAACTACCCCCCCCCCAGAGATATCAACCACACTAGCTGAACTACCCCCCCAGAGATATCAACCACACTAGCTGAACTACCCCCCCAGAGATAACAACCACACTAGCTGAACTACCCCCCCCCCCAGAGATATCAACCATATTAGCTGAACTACCCCCCCCCCCAGAGATATCAACCATACTAGCTGAACTACCCCTCCCAGAGATATCAACCACACTAGCTGAACTACCCCCCCCCCCAGACATATCAACCACACTAGCTGAACTACCCCCCCCCCCCCAGAGATATCAACCACACTAGTTGAACTACCCCCCCAGAGATATCAACCACACTAGCTGAACTAACCCCCCCCCCGAGATATCAACCCAACTAGCTGAACTACCCCCCCCCCCCAGAGATATCAACCACACTAGCTGAACTACCCCCCCCCCCCAGAGATATCAACCACACTAGCTGAACTACCCCCCCAGAGATATCAACCCCACTAGCTGAACTAACCCCCCCCAGAGATATCAACCACACTAGCTGAACTACCCCCCCCCCCCCCCCGAGATATCAACCACACTAGCTGAACTACCCCCCCCCCCCAGAGATATCAACCACACTAGCTAAACTACACCCCCCCCCCCAAGAGATATCAACCCCACTAGCTGAACTACCCCCCCCCCCCCAGAGATATCAACCCCACTAGCTGAACTACCCCCCCTAGAGATATCAACCACACTAGCTGAACTACCCCCCCAGAGATATCAACCACACTAGCTGAACTACCCCCCCAGAGATATCAACCACACTAGCTGAACTAACCCCCCCCCCCCAGAGATATCAACCCCACTAGCTGAACTACCCCCCCTAGAGATATCAACCACACTAGCTGAACTACCCCCCCAGAGATATCAACCACACTAGCTGAACTACCCCCCCCCCCCCCCAGAGATATCAACCCCACTAGCTGAACTACCCCCCCCCCCAGAGATATCAACCACACTAGCTGAACTACCCCCCCAGAGATATCAACCCCACTAGCTGAACTAACCCCCCCCAGAGATATCAACCACACTAGCTGAACTACCCCCCCCCCCCCCCCCCGAGATATCAACCACACTAGCTGAACTACCCCCCCCCCCCAGAGATATCAACCACACTAGCTAAACTACACCCCCCCCCCCCAAGAGATATCAACCCCACTAGCTGAACTACCCCCCCCCCAGAGATATCAGCCCCACTAGCTGAACTACCCCCCCTAGAGATATCAACCACACTAGCTGAACTACCCCCCCAGAGATATCAACCACACTAGCTGAACTACCCCCCCAGAGATATCAACCACACTAGCTGAACTACCCCCCCCCCCCCCAGAGATATCAACCCCACTAGCTGAACTACCCCCCCTAGAGATATCAACCACACTAGCTGAACTACCCCCCCAGAGATATCAACCACACTAGCTGAACTACCCCCCCCCCAGAGATATCAACCCCACTAGCTGAACTACACCCCCCCCCAGAGATATTAACCCCACTAGCTGAACTACCCCGCCCCCAGAGATATCAACCACACTAGCTGAACTACCCCCCCCCCAGAGATATCAACCACACTAGCTGAACTACCCCCCCCCCCCCAGAGATATCAACCCCACTAGCTGAACTACCCCCCCCCCAGAGATATCAACCACACTAGCTGAACTACCCCCCCCCCCAGATATATCAACCACACTAGCTGAACTACCCCCCCCCCCAGAGATATCAACCACACTAGCTGAACTACCCCCCCCAGAGATATCAACCACACTAGCTGAACTACCCCCCCCCCCAGAGATATCAACCCCACTAGCTGAACTACCCCCCCCCCACCACCACTCCTTTTCTCTCTCCTCATCTCCTTCCCTCCTCCCCTCTCCTCATCTCCTTCCCTCCTCTCCTCTCCTCATCTCCTTCCCTCCTCTCCTCTCCTCTCCTCTCCTCACCTCCTTCCCTCCTCCCCTCTCCTCCTCTCCTACCCTCCTCTCCTCTCCTCATCTCCTTCCCTCCTCTCCTCATCTCCTTCCCTCCTCTCCTCACCTCTCATCCTCCACCCCTCTCCTTCACCCCCCGTCCCTCCTCTCCTCATCTCCTTCCCTCCTCTCCTCTCCTCCTGTGGGTTGTGGGGGTTGTTGTAGAGCAGTGCATCTGTTCTGAGTCAGTGTGCTGTACAGGAAGCTCAGTAATACACAGCCCTGTACCCCAAACTCCAGGTTGTTGATTTCCAGAGATCAGGTTAGGGCCTGCTCATGGTGTTACTTGGCCTTCTCAAGGAGAGGTTCTAGTTCCCACAAGTCTTGAAGAGCCACCCCACATAGCTTGCTTCCTCTCTAGGTTTCTTCCTAGGTTTTGTCCTTTCTAGGTAGTTTTTCCTAGCCACCGTGCTTCTACACCTGCATTGCTTGCTGTTTGGGGGGGTTTTAGGCTGGGTTTCTGTACAGCACTTTGAGACATCAGCTGATGTACGAATGGCCATAGAAATACACTTGATTTGATTTTGATTTGACCCAGAGAATATGTTAGCATCTCTATGTTGTTGTTGTTGTTGTCTCCCTGTTGTTAGCAGAACATGTAGTAGTAGGCGCTGTCGTCATGGTAACACCGTAGAGTGACTGACACGTCTCCTTCTCTACACACAGACAGGACAGGAGACTGACTGTTGGTCGGCTGCACCGCCAGCGATTTTCTCAAATTTAATTTAATTTTTTACATGTTTTATTTTTTTTATTTACTTTTTTACTTTTTGAAACCTGAGAGGAAAAACAACAAAAATAAAACCTTTTCATAAGTATCGACTTGTATCGACGTCATTCAAATAAAACAATTGCTCTAATTTCAAGCAGTGCATGAACAGTGATCCGACGGACTTCATAAACACAAAATATCTCCTGGTTTTTAACATGAGTGACGTGTGTACGTACTTCATATACAAGATGTAGGCTAGAGAATGGTTCTTACTGACAGTGAGGAGGAGAGCCAGAGTGACACACAGCAGCTTCATGCTGACAGTGAGGAGGAGAGCCAGAGTGACACACAACAGCTTCATACTGACAGTGAGGAGGAGAGCCAGAGTGACAAACAGCAGCTTCATACTGGCAGTGAGGAGGAGAGCCAGAGTGACACACAGCAACTTCATGCTGACAGTGAGGAGGAGAGCCAGAGTGACACACAGCAGCTTCATGCTGGCAGTGAGGAGGAGAGCCAGAGTGACACACAGCAGCTTCATGCTGACAGTGAGGAGGAGAGCCAGAGTGACACACAGCAACTTCATGCTGGCAGTGAGGAGAGCCCTGAGAGTAATGAGAGTATCTTCCTGAGAGTAATGTAGATAAAATACTACTACTATCTCCCTGAGAGTAATGTACATAAAATACTACTATCTCCCTGGGAGTAATGTACATAAAATACTACTACTATCACCCTGAGAGTAATGTACATAAAATACTACTACTATCACCCTGAGAGTAACGTACATAAAATACTACTACTATCACCCTGAGAGTAATGTACATAAAATACTACTACTATCACCCTGAGAGTAACGTACATAAACTACTACTACTATCTCCCTGAGAGTAATGTACATAAAATACTACTACTATCTCCCTGAGAGCAATGTACATAAAATACTACTACTATCTCCCTGAGAGTAATGTACATAAAATACTACTACTATCACCCTGAGAGTAATGTACATAAAATACTAATACTATCTCCCTGAGAGTAATGTACATAAAATACTACTTCTATCTCCCTGGGAGTAATGTACATAAAATACTACTACTATCTCCCTGAGAGTAATGTACATAAAATACTACTACTATCTCCCTGAGAGTAATGTACATAAAATACTACTATCTCCCTGGGAGTAATGTACATAAAATACTACTACTATCACCCTGAGAGTAATGTACATAAAATACTCCTACTATCACCCTGAGAGTAACGTACATAAAATACTACTACTATCACCCTGAGAGTAATGTACATAAAATACTACTACTATCACCCTGAGAGTAACGTACATAAAATACTACTACTATCACCCTGAGAGTAATGTACATAAAATACTACTACTATCACCCTGAGAGTAACGTACATAAAATACTACTACTATCACCCTGAGAGTAATGTACATAAAATACTAATACTATCACCCTGAGAGTAACTTACATAAAATACTACTACTATCACCCTGAGAGTAATGTACATAAAATACTACTACTATCACCCTGAGAGTAATGTACATAAAATACTACTACTATCACCCTGAGAGTAATGTACATAAAATACTACTACTATCACCCTGAGAGTAATGTACATAAAATACTACTACTATCACCCTGAGAGTAACGTACATAAAATACTACTACTATCACCCTGAGAGTAATGTACATAAAATACTACTACTATCACCCTGGGAGTAATGTACATAAAATACTACTACTATCACCCTGAGATTAATGTACATAAAATACTACTACTATCTCCCTGGGAGTAATGTACATAAAATACTACTACTATCACCCTGAGATTAATGTACATAAAATACTACTACTATCACCCTGAGAGTAATGTACATAAAATACTACTACTATCACCCTGAGAGTAATGTACATAAAATACTACTACTATCACCCTGAGAGTAATGTACATAAAATACTACTACTATCACCCTGAGAGTAACGTACATAAAATACTACTACTATCACCCTGAGAGTAATGTACATAAAATACTACTACTATCACCCTGAGAGTAACGTACATAAAATACTACTACTATCACCCTGAGAGTAATGTACATAAAATACTACTACTATCACCCTGAGAGTAATGTACATAAAATACTACTACTATCACCCTGAGAGTAATGTACATAAAATACTACTACTATCACCCTGGGAGTAATGTACATACAATACTACTACTATCACCCTGAGAGTAATGTACATAAAATACTACTACTATCACCCTGGGAGTAATGTACACAAAATACTACTACTATCACCCTGAGAGTAATGTACATAAAATACTACTACTATCACCCTGAGAGTAATGTACATAAAATACTACTACTATCACCCTGAGAGTAATGTACATAAAATACTACTACTATCACCCTGGGAGTAATGTACATAAAATACTACTACTATCACCCTGAGAGTAATGTACATAAAATACTACTACTATCTCCCTGAGAGTAATGTACATAAAATACTACTACTATCACCCTGAGAGTAATGTACATAGAATACTACTACTTCAAAAGATAAAACAACATTCCAAATAACAATCAAATTAAAATGACTGCTCCCTCCTCTCCTCTCCTCCTGTGGGTTGTGGGGGTTGTTGTAGAGCAGTGCATCTGTTCTGAGTCAGTGTGCTGTACAGGAAGCTCAGTAATACACAGCCCTGTACCCCAACCTCCAGGTTGTTGATTTCCAGAGATGAGATAGTCAGGTTAGGGCCTGCTCATGGTGTTACTTGGCCTTCTCAAAGAGAGGTTCTAGTTCCCACAAGTCTTGAAGAGCCACCCCACATAGCCTGCTTCCTCTCTAGGTTTCTTCCTAGGTTTTGGCCTTTCTAGGGGAGTTTTTCCTAGCCACTGTGCTTCTACACCTGCATTGCTTGCTGTTTGGGGGGTTTTAGGCTGGGTTTCTGTACAGCACTTTGAGACATCAGCTGATGTACGAATGGCCATAGAAATACACTTGATTTGATTTTGATTTGACCCAGAGAATATGTTAGCATCTCTATGTTGTTGTTGTTGTTGTCTCCCTGTTGTTAGCAGAACATGTAGTAGTAGGCGCTGTCGTCATGGTAACACCGTAGAGTGACTGACACGTCTCCTTCTCTACACACAGACAGGACAGGAGACTGTTGGGCGGCTGCACCGCCAGCGATTTTCTACATTTAATTACATTTTTTACATGTTTTATTTTTTTATTTACTTTTTTACTTTTTTGAAATCTGAGAGGAAAAACAACAAAAATAAAACCTTTTCATAAGTATTGACTTGTATCGACGTCATTCAAATAAAACAATTGCTCTAATTTCAAGCAGTGCATGAACAGTGATCCGACGGACTTCATAAACACAAAATAACTCCTGGTTTTTAACATGAGTGACGTGTGTACGTACTTCATATACAAGATGTAGGCTAGAGAATGGTTCTTACTGACAGTGAGGAGGAGAGCCAGAGTGACACACAGCAGCTTCATGCTGACAGTGAGGAGGAGAGCCAGAGTGACACACAACAGCTTCATACTGACAGTGAGGAGGAGAGCCAGAGTGACACACAGCAGCTTCATACTGGCAGTGAGGAGGAGAGCCAGAGTGACACACAGCAACTTCATGCTGGCAGTGAGGAGGAGAGCCCTGAGAGTAATGAGAGTATCTTCCTGAGAGTAATGTAGATAAAATACTACTACTATCACCGTGAGAGTAATGTAGATAAAATACTACTACTATCACCCTGAGAGTAATGTACATAAAATACTACTACTATCTCCCTGAGAGTAATGTACATAAAATACTACTACTATCTCCCTGAGAGCAATGTACATAAAATACTACTACTATCTCCCTGAGAGTAATGCACATAAAATACTACTACTATCACCCTGAGAGTAATGTACATAAAATACTAATACTATCTCCCTGAGAGTAATGTACATAAAATACTACTACTATCTCCCTGAGAGTAATGTACATAAAATACTACTACTATCTCCCTGAGAGTAATGTACATAAAATACTACTACTATCTCCCTGAGATTAATGTACACAAAATACTACTACTATCACCCTGGGAGTAATGTACATAAAATACTACTACTATCACCCTGAGATTAATGTACATAAAATACTACTACTATCTCCCTGAGATTAATATAGATAAAATACTACTACTATCTCCCTGGGATTAATGTACATAAAATACTACTACTACTATCTCCCTGAGAGTAATGTACATAAAATACTACTACTATCACCCTGAGATTAATGTACACAAAATACTACTACTATCACCCTGGGTGTAATGTACATAAAATACTACTACTATCTCCCTGGGATTAATGTACATAAAATACTAATACTATCTCCCTGAGATTAATATAGATAAAATACTACTACTATCTCCCTGGGATTAATGTACATAAAATACTAATACTATCTCCCTGAGATTAATATAGATAAAATACTACTACTATCTCCCTGGGATTAATGTACATAAAATACTACTACTATCTCCCTGGGAGTAATGTACATAAAATACTACTACTATCACCCTGAGATTAATGTACATAAAATACTACTACTATCTCCCTGAGATTAATGTACATAAAATACTAATACTATCTCCCTGAGATTAATATAGATAAAATACTACTACTATCTCCCTGGGATTAATGTACATAAAATACTACTACTATCTCCCTGGGAGTAATGTACATAAAATACTACTACTATCACCCTGAGATTAATGTACATAAAATACTACTACTATCTCCCTGAGATTAATGTACATAAAATGCTACTACTATCACCCTGAGATTAATGTACATAAAATACTACTATCACACTGGGAGTAATGTACATAAAATACTACTACTATCACCCTGAGATTAATGTACATAAAATACTACTACTATCACCCTGGGAGTAATGTACATAAAATACTACTACTATCACCCTGAGATTAATGTACATAAAATACTACTACTATCTCCCTGGGAGTAATGTACATAAAATACTACTACTATCACCCTGAGATTAATGTACATAAAATACTACTACTATCACCCTGAGATTAATGTACATAAAATACTACTACTATCTCCCTGGGATTAATGTACACAAAATACTACTACTATCACCCTGAGAGTAATGTACATAAAATACTACTACTATCACCCTGAGAGTAACGTACATAAAATACTACTACTATCACCCTGAGAGTAATGTACATAAAATACTACTACTATCACCCTGAGAGTAATGTACATAAAATACTACTACTATCACCCTGAGAGTAATGTACATAAAATACTACTACTATCACCCTGGGAGTAATGTACATAAAATACTACTACTATCACCCTGAGAGTAATGTACATAAAATACTACTACTATCACCCTGGGAGTAATGTACACAAAATACTACTACTATCACCCTGAGAGTAATGTACATAAAATACTACTACTATCACCCTGAGAGTAATGTACATAAAATACTACTACTATCACCCTGAGAGTAATGTACATAAAATACTACTACTATCACCCTGGGAGTAATGTACATAAAATACTACTACTATCACCCTGAGAGTAATGTACATAAAATACTACTACTATCTCCCTGAGAGTAATGTACATAAAATACTACTACTATCTCCCTGGGAGTAATGTACATAAAATACTACTACTATCACCCTGAGAGTAATGTACATAGAATACTACTACTTCAAAAGATAAAACAACATTCCAAATAACAATCAAATTAAAATGACTGCTCCCTCCTCTCCTCTCCTCCTGTGGGTTGTGGGGGTTGTTGTAGAGCAGTGCATCTGTTCTGAGTCAGTGTGCTGTACAGGAAGCTCAGTAATACACAGCCCTGTACCCCAAACTCCAGGTTGTTGATTTCCAGAGATGAGATAGTCAGGTTAGGGCCTGCTCATGGTGTTACTTGGCCTTCTCAAAGAGAGGTTCTAGTTCCCACAAGTCTTGAAGAGCCACCCCACATAGCCTGCTTCCTCTCTAGGTTTCTTCCTAGGTTTTGGCCTTTCTAGGGGAGTTTTTCCTAGCCACTGTGCTTCTACACCTGCATTGCTTGCTGTTTGGGGGGTTTTAGGCTGGGTTTCTGTACAGCACTTTGAGACATCAGCTGATGTACGAATGGCCATAGAAATACACTTGATTTGATTTTGATTTGACCCAGAGAATATGTTAGCATCTCTATGTTGTTGTTGTTGTTGTCTCCCTGTTGTTAGCAGAACATGTAGTAGTAGGCGCTGTCGTCATGGTAACACCGTAGAGTGACTGACACGTCTCCTTCTCTACACACAGACAGGACAGGAGACTGTTGGGCGGCTGCACCGCCAGCGATTTTCTACATTTAATTACATTTTTTACATGTTTTATTTTTTTATTTACTTTTTTACTTTTTTGAAATCTGAGAGGAAAAACAACAAAAATAAAACCTTTTCATAAGTATTGACTTGTATCGACGTCATTCAAATAAAACAATTGCTCTAATTTCAAGCAGTGCATGAACAGTGATCCGACGGACTTCATAAACACAAAATAACTCCTGGTTTTTAACATGAGTGACGTGTGTACGTACTTCATATACAAGATGTAGGCTAGAGAATGGTTCTTACTGACAGTGAGGAGGAGAGCCAGAGTGACACACAGCAGCTTCATGCTGACAGTGAGGAGGAGAGCCAGAGTGACACACAACAGCTTCATACTGACAGTGAGGAGGAGAGCCAGAGTGACACACAGCAGCTTCATACTGGCAGTGAGGAGGAGAGCCAGAGTGACACACAGCAACTTCATGCTGGCAGTGAGGAGGAGAGCCCTGAGAGTAATGAGAGTATCTTCCTGAGAGTAATGTAGATAAAATACTACTACTATCACCGTGAGAGTAATGTAGATAAAATACTACTACTATCACCCTGAGAGTAATGTACATAAAATACTACTACTATCTCCCTGAGAGTAATGTACATAAAATACTACTACTATCTCCCTGAGAGCAATGTACATAAAATACTACTACTATCTCCCTGAGAGTAATGTACATAAAATACTACTACTATCACCCTGAGAGTAATGTACATAAAATACTAATACTATCTCCCTGAGAGTAATGTACATAAAATACTACTACTATCTCCCTGAGAGTAATGTACATAAAATACTACTACTATCTCCCTGAGAGTAATGTACATAAAATACTACTACTATCTCCCTGAGATTAATGTACACAAAATACTACTACTATCACCCTGGGAGTAATGTACATAAAATACTACTACTATCACCCTGAGATTAATGTACATAAAATACTACTACTATCTCCCTGAGATTAATATAGATAAAATACTACTACTATCTCCCTGAGAGTAATGTACATAAAATACTACTACTATCACCCTGAGATTAATGTACACAAAATACTACTACTATCACCCTGGGAGTAATGTACATAAAATACTACTACTATCTCCCTGGGATTAATGTACATAAAATACTAATACTATCTCCCTGAGATTAATATAGATAAAATACTACTACTATCTCCCTGGGATTAATGTACATAAAATACTAATACTATCTCCCTGAGATTAATATAGATAAAATACTACTACTATCTCCCTGGGATTAATGTACATAAAATACTACTACTATCTCCCTGGGAGTAATGTACATAAAATACTACTACTATCACCCTGAGATTAATGTACATAAAATACTACTACTATCTCCCTGAGATTAATGTACATAAAATACTAATACTATCTCCCTGAGATTAATATAGATAAAATACTACTACTATCTCCCTGGGATTAATGTACATAAAATACTACTACTATCTCCCTGGGAGTAATGTACATAAAATACTACTACTATCACCCTGAGATTAATGTACATAAAATACTACTACTATCTCCCTGAGATTAATGTACATAAAATGCTACTACTATCACCCTGAGATTAATGTACATAAAATACTACTATCACACTGGGAGTAATGTACATAAAATACTACTACTATCACCCTGAGATTAATGTACATAAAATACTACTACTATCACCCTGGGAGTAATGTACATAAAATACTACTACTATCACCCTGAGATTAATGTACATAAAATACTACTACTATCTCCCTGGGAGTAATGTACATAAAATACTACTACTATCACCCTGAGATTAATGTACATAAAATACTACTACTATCACCCTGAGATTAATGTACATAAAATACTACTACTATCTCCCTGGGATTAATGTACACAAAATACTACTACTATCACCCTGAGATTAATGTACACAAAATACCACTACTATCTCCCTGAGATTAATGTACATAAAATACTACTACTATCACCCTGAGAGTAATGTACATAAAATACTACTACTATCACCCTGAGATTAATGTACATAAAATACTACTACTATCTCCCTGAGATTAATGTACATAAAATACTACTACTATCTCCCTGAGATTAATGTACATAAAATACTACTACTATCACCCTGAGATTAATGTACATAAAATACTACTACTATCTCCCTGAGATTAATGTACATAAAATACTACTACTATCTCCCTGAGATTAATGTACATAAAATACTACTACTATCTCCCTGAGATTAATGTACATAAAATACTACTACTATCACCCTGAGATTAATGTACACAAAATACTACTACTACAAAAGATAAAACAACATTCCAAATAACAATCCAATTAAAATGACTGCTCTGAAAAAATCCCAATCCCAGTCCTCCCTGGATGTGACTAAGATACTCCCTCCACTACTCAGACCTCCCTGGATGTGACTAAGATACTCCCTCCTCCCTCCACTACTCAGACCTCCCTGGATGTGACTAAGATACTCCCTCCTCCCTCCACCACTCAGTCCTCCCTGGATGTGACTAAGATACTCCCTCCACCACTCAGACCTCCCTGGATGTGACTAAGATACTCCCTCCACCACTCAGACCTCCCTGGATGTGACTAAGATTCTCCCTCCACCACTCAGACCTCCCTGGATGTGACTAAGATACTCCCTCCACCACTCAGACCTCCCTGGATGTGACTAAGATACTCCCTCCACCACTCAGTCCTCCCTGGATGTGACTGAGTGGTGGAGGGAGTATCTTAGTCACATCCAGGGAGGTCTGAGTGGTGGAGGGAGTATCTTAGTCACATCCAGGGAGGACTGAGTGGTGGAGGGAGTATCTTAGTCACATCCAGGGAGGTCTGAGTGGTGGAGGGAGTATCTTAGTCACATCCAGGGAGGTCTGAGTGGTGGAGGGAGTATTTTAGTCACATCCAGGGAGGTCTGAGCGGTGATTAATGATTCAATCACAATACTGTGTTTCCTCTCAATTTCCTTTTGTCCTTGAAACTAGATTCTGGGTTTTGTTGTCTGTGTAAAGGTACCCCAGCAGTTGTAGCTGTCTGTCCTGAGAATGAGACTGTCTGTACCAGAGAATGACATCATAGTATTTTAGAGTGTGGGAACAGAAGAGATCAGCGGAGTCCCCTGGGGGTCATTACCAAGGCAACAGGAGTCTGGAGAATCCTGGCACGTGGACACAACCCTGGGAGGAGAGGAAGAGGAGGAGGAAGAGGAGGAAGAAGAGGAGAGGAAGAGGGGGGAGAAGGAGAGGATGAGGAAGAGGATGAGGAAGATGAGGAGGAAGAGGAGATGAAGACGGGAAGAGGGGAGGAAGAAGAGGAGGAGGGAGAGGAAGAGTGGAGATAATCAAACATGTGTGAATCTAAGTTGACTAATGAATTGATTGTCAACAGGTTTGTATCCAGATTAGACACAATTGCTAGCAAACACAGAAATGCCCTCCATGACAATGAAATGTCTGGTACCTCAATATATTACCATGGTCTTACCTGTGAGACAATGTGATACCATTGTGACTGATCCTCACTGGCAGATAAATGCCCCCCCCCCCCCCCCCCCCCCCTCTAACTCCCCCCATCGTCCCCGTCTCTCCTAGTTCATGTGGTTTAATGCAGGTGTTTTGATACAGTACCAGATGGGTCTGATAGGTAGAGGTTTTTGTAGAGTAGACGGTGTCTCTGTAACCACTGTGTATAACTAGCAGCACAGAAATACTCCCCACTGTCTTCAACTTGTCTCAGTTTGAGGAGATGAAGGAAGGCTTCGTTCCTTCCATCACCTTTCACGTCAACGTAACCTTTATATGAGGGTTCAACAGTCTGACCTGTAAAGTACACATATGCTATGAGTTTCAGAGCTGTGTCTCCCACAGGACGCTGGTACCAGAGGATAGTGTCATAGTTAGAGATTTTATGACTGCAGCTGAGTGGGACAGAGACAGACGCATTAGGCTCTACCAGCAGTGTAGAGGGAGACTGGTACACTACCTTACTGAGAGACACACCTGGGGATAGAGACATAGCGAGTGAGAGAGAGAGACAGCGAGAAAGAGAGACAGCGAGAGAGAGAGGAGAGAGAGAGGAGAGAGAGAGAGGGAGTGAGCATTAACATTACTTTACAATACATAACAAACAATTGTACCAAAATTATTTAAGTTTGCATGAAACCTGTGAAGTAATTATTGTTACAGATTTAATACACATTGTTACACGTTCATATTTAATAAATATTTGAGGAAACTAATAAATAACTGTAGCTAAATTACCTGTGATCCAGAAGAGGGGGACTGTGATAATGATAAGAGGTTTGTACATGTTGACTCTCAATGATTGTTGAAAACCAACTGACATCTCATCTTTATTGAGTGGAGAGGAGAGCCAGGAAGTGACCTCATCGGATATGTGATGACAGAATGCAGACCTCAAATGGAGCTGTAGGGGGAGGTGTTGCTTCAATATAATCTACTGAGACAGCGAATGATAGAAGACAAGCACAAAGACAGGTGAAACAGATCAGGGTGTGACAGTTACAGTTCATTATTGAACTTTGAAAGACATCAGTTAAATCATATAGCTTACATATTTTAGTATACACACTGTCAATCAATTTAATTTATGTCATGGTAGTCACTGCTAGACTGATAGCTGCCCTCAGCAGAGTAAATATGTTTGTTTTGTTTGTTCTATCTTTGACTGACATCAAATAACATAAGCTAGCTAATGTTACTCCTATTTTATATCTCAACTTGGTAGCCATTTCTTCCACCCTTGGCTGGAAAACACTCCGTTACTTAAAATAGAATTGTCGATACAGCTAACTCACTCCCTGTGTGTCGGTAACAATGATGAATGTGTATAAATCGTTGATTAGTTGGTTCTCAGCCAGTCTCATCTGGCTAGAAATCTTTCTGCCAAATTAGTGAAGCTAGTTAACTAACAGCAAGCTGACAATATTGAAATGTCCATGTTAGGTATGCTACGCTAGCCAGTCTAATAGAGATCAATACAACTAGTGGGGAGGTTTAAATGCATGTATTGTATTTTGTTGTCGGTGGTACAGAATCTGATTCTACCAACATGCACTTCCAGCCCCTAGCTCTACACAAGGTGGAAGTAAGTTGGCCCGAAATATTTACAAGCTGACAGCTAAGATAGGTACATTTATAGTAAGCATGCTATAGACATGAATTGAGTAGTGTTGTATGGTTTGTGTTATGGGGTTACAGGTGGTTAGAGGTTGCCTGAGGACCCTCCAATACCCTCCAGACCATGTCATCAATTTAGTCTACCCCTCTTCTCTTATGACCTTTTCTCTTTGTAAAACCCAGGTTATTCGGAGTGTCCTGTCATTCCACAGTGTCCTGCTGAAAACCTCAGGTCATCTGGAGCCATTCCACAGTGTCCTGCTGTAAAACTCAGGTTATTCGGAGCCATTCCACAGTGTGCTGCTGTAAAACCCAGGTTATCCGGAGCCATTCTACAGTGTCCTGCTGTAAAACTCCGGTCATCTGGATTCATTCTACAGTGTCCTGCTGTAAAACTCAGGTCATCTGGATTCCTTCCACAGTGTCCTGCTGTAAAACTCAGGTTATCTGGATTCATTCCACAGTGTCCTGCTGTATAACTCAGGTCATCTGGAGTCATTCCACAGTGCCCTGCTGTAAAATATTTGGGGTACACAAGCGGTTATGGACCACAACAACATTGTGGGACAGAAACCAGCTAGGGACATTAAAAAACATCAAATCAAGACCTCAGTAATGACACAAACTTTCTGCAGATCCTCTAAACACAAAATTCCCCTGCAAATGGCTACTATTGACAAGAATGACCTGTCAAAGTCAATGGGCTGGGGGAGTTTTACAGACCGTACTTGGGATGCGGAAGGGTTTTTTGGTTGTGCCGGGTGGTGCTTAGACAGTAAATGTATTGTTGTGTATGAGAGGGATTGAGGTGTCATTTCTCCTCAATCTCCATACACAACAATACATACTGTGTAAGAACTGCCCTCCTATGACTTTCACACCTTCTGCAGACCCCCAACCCATTCACTTTGCTGACTGATCTTTCCTCCTAAACAATACGCTAGCCGGTCCCATTTGGTTGACACCTTTACCAGTATCAACCGAATGTCCCTTCCACAGAAAGTGTAACCTGCTACCACAACCATGTCTTTCCAGGAGACGCACCTGAAAATGTTCTACAAGAGGACCAAACGGTTGGTGGTTAACCTTGTTCTGAACACCTCCAAAAACAAAGGTCATGTGGTTTGGTAAGAAGAATGCCCCTCTCCCCACAGGTATGATTACTACCTCTGAGGGTTTAGAGGTTGAGGTAGTTAGTATGGCTCGACGATGCACTGTCCTTCTCTCAGCACATATCAAAGCTGCAGGCTAAAGTTAAATCTAGACTTGGTTTCCTCTATTGTAATCGCTCCTCTTTCACCCCAGCTGCCAATCTAACCCTGATTCAGATGACCATTTTACCCATGCTAGATTACGGATACGTAATGTATAGATCCGCAGGTAAGGGTGCCCTCGAGCAGCTAGATGTTCTATACCATTCGGCAATCAAATTTGCCACCAATGCTCCTGGGATACATCACTGCACTCCACACTCCTCTGTAAACTGGTCATCTCTTTATACCCGTCGGCAAGACCAACTGGTGCTGATGCTTATTCATAAAACCCTCTTAGGCCTCATCTCCCCCTCTATCTGAGATATGTACTGCAGCCCTCATCCTCCACATATGTCTCTCTTTATGTAGTGTTGTGATGTGTGTTTAAATCCTATACATATATACCTATACATGTATATATCCTATTAATCCCCGCAGGATGCCTTTTTTGCCTTTTCATAGGCCATAATTGTAAATAAGAATTTGTTCTTAAAACTTCTTAGGGTTGAGATCCCGCTAACGGGATCGATATGACAACAGCCAGTGAAAGTGTATGGCGCCAAATTCAAAACAACATAAATACCAATAATTAAAATTCCTCAAACATATTTCACACCATTTTAAAGATACACTTCTTGTTAATCCCACCATAGTGTCTGATTTCAAAAAGGCTTTACGGCGAAAGCACCACAAACGATTATGTTAGGTCAGAGCCAAGTCACAGAAAAACACAGCCATTTTTCCAGCCAAAGAGAGGAGTCACAAAAATCAGAAATAGAGATAAAATGAATCACTAACCTTTGATGATCTTCATCAGATGACACTCATAGGACTTCATGTTACACAATACATGTATGTTTTGTTCGATAAAGTTCATATTTATATCAAAAAATCTCATTTTACAATGAAGCATTATGTTCAGTAGTTCCAAAATCATCCGGTGATTTTGCAGAGAGCCACATCAATTTACAGAAATACTCATTATAAATGTTGATGATACAAGTGTTATGCATGGAACTTTAGATACACTTCTCCTTAATGCAACCGCTGTGGCAGATTACGAAGTATAGAATCAATCTTTAGGATGTTTTGAACTAAATCTTCAATAATGTTCCAAATGGAGAAATCCTTTGTCTGTAGAACAGCAATGGAACGCGAGCTACCTCTCACGTGAACGAGCGTCACGAGCCTATGGCACTCTGCCAGACCACTGACTCAAAGAGCACTTCTGAGCCCCTCCTTTATAGTAGAAGCCTCAAACAAGTTGACTGTTGACATCTAGTGGAAGCCTTAGGAAGTGCAACATTACCAATATCCCACTGTTTCTTCAATAGGGAATGAGTTGAAAAACAGAGTGGGACAGAGACAGACGCATTAGGCTCTACCAGCAGTGTAGAGGGAGACTGGTACACTACCTTACTGAGAGACACACCTGGGGATAGAGACATAGCGAGTGAGAGAGAGAGACAGCGAGAAAGAGAGACAGCGAGAGAGAGAGGAGAGAGAGAGGAGAGAGAGAGAGGGAGTGAGCATTAACATTACTTTACAATACATAACAAACAATTGTACCAAAATTATTTAAGTTTGCATGAAACCTGTGAAGTAATTATTGTTACAGATTTAATACACATTGTTACACGTTCATATTTAATAAATATTTGAGGAAACTAATAAATAACTGTAGCTAAATTACCTGTGATCCAGAAGAGGGGGACTGTGATAATGATAAGAGGTTTGTACATGTTGACTCTCAATGATTGTTGAAAACCAACTGACATCTCATCTTTATTGAGTGGAGAGGAGAGCCAGGAAGTGACCTCATCGGATATGTGATGACAGAATGCAGACCTCAAATGGAGCTGTAGGGGGAGGTGTTGCTTCAATATAATCTACTGAGACAGCGAATGATAGAAGACAAGCACAAAGACAGGTGAAACAGATCAGGGTGTGACAGTTACAGTTCATTATTGAACTTTGAAAGACATCAGTTAAATCATATAGCTTACATATTTTAGTATACACACTGTCAATCAATTTAATTTATGTCAT
Organism: Oncorhynchus mykiss; assembly: GCF_013265735.2. Taxonomy (NCBI): domain Eukaryota; kingdom Metazoa; phylum Chordata; class Actinopteri; order Salmoniformes; family Salmonidae; genus Oncorhynchus; species Oncorhynchus mykiss. The sequence continues at coordinate 63,790,158 of NC_048583.1, forward strand.
GGTAGTCACTGCTAGACTGATAGCTGCCCTCAGCAGAGTAAATATGTTTGTTTTGTTTGTTCTATCTTTGACTGACATCAAATAACATAAGCTAGCTAATGTTACTCCTATTTTATATCTCAACTTGGTAGCCATTTCTTCCACCCTTGGCTGGAAAACACTCCGTTACTAAAAATAGAATTGTTGATACAGCTAACTCACTCCCTGTGTGTCGGTAACAATGATGAATGTGTATAAATCGTTGATTAGTTGGTTCTCAGCCAGTCTCATCTGGCTAGAAATCTTTCTGCCAAATTAGTGAAGCTAGTTAACTAACAGCAAGCTGACAATATTGAAATGTCCATGTTAGGTATGCTACGCTAGCCAGTCTAATAGAGATCAATACAACTAGTGGGGAGGTTTAAATGCATGTATTGTATTTTGTTGTCGGTGGTACAGAATCTGATTCTACCAACATGCACTTCCAGACCCTAGCTCTACACAAGGTGAAAGTAAGTTGGCCGAAATATTTACAAGCTGACAGCTAAGATAGGTACATTTATAGTAAGCATGCTATAGACATGAATTGAGTAGTGTTGTATGGTTTGTGTTATGGGGTTACAGGTGGTTAGAGGTTGCCTGAGGACCCTCCAATACCCTCCAGACCATGTCATCAATTTAGTCTACCCCTCTTCTCTTATGACCTTTTCTCTTTGTAAAACCCAGGTTATTCGGAGCCATTCTACAGTGTCCTGCTGTAAAACTCCGGTCATCTGGATTCATTCTACAGTGTCCTGCTGTAAAACTCCGGTCATCTGGATTCATTCTACAGTGTCCTGCTGAAAACCTCAGGTCATCTGGAGCCATTCCACAGTGTCCTGCTGTAAAACTCAGGTTATTCGGAGCCATTCCACAGTGTGCTGCTGTAAAACCCAGGTTATCCGGAGCCATTCTACAGTGTCCTGCTGTAAAACTCCGGTCATCTGGATTCATTCTACAGTGTCCTGCTGTAAAACTCAGGTTATCTGGATTCATTCCACAGTGTCCTGCTGTATAACTCAGGTCATCTGGAGTCATTCCACAGTGCCCTGCTGTAAAATATTTGGGGTACACAAGCGGTTATGGACCACAACAACATTGTGGGACAGAAACCAGCTAGGGACATTAAAAAACATCAAATCAAGACCTCAGTAATGACACAAACTTTCTGCAGATCCTCTAAACACAAAATTCCCCTGCAAATGGCTACTATTGACAAGAATGACCTGTCAAAGTCAATGGGCTGGGGGAGTTTTACAGACCGTACTTGGGATGCGGAAGGGTTTTTTGGTTGTGCCGGGTGGTGCTTAGACAGTAAATGTATTGTTGTGTATGAGAGGGATTGAGGTGTCATTTCTCCTCAATCTCCATACACAACAATACATACTGTGTAAGAACTGCCCTCCTATGACTTTCACACCTTCTGCAGACCCCCAACCCATTCACTTTGCTGACTGATCTTTCCTCCTAAACAATACGCTAGCCGGTCCCATTTGGTTGACACCTTTACCAGTATCAACCGAATGTCCCTTCCACAGAAAGTGTAACCTGCTACCACAACCATGTCTTTCCAGGAGACGCACCTGAAAATGTTCTACAAGAGGACCAAACGGTTGGTGGTTAACCTTGTTCTGAACACCTCCAAAAACAAAGGTCATGTGGTTTGGTAAGAAGACTGCCCACCATTAGAGGTTGAGGTAGTTAGTATGGCTCGACGATGCACTGTCTTTCTCTCAGCACATATCCAAGCTGCAGGCTAAAGTTAAATCTAGACTTGGTTTCCTCTAGCATAAGCGCTCCTCTTTCACCCCAGCTGCCAATCTAACCCTGATTCAGATGACCATTTTACCCATGCTAGATTACGGAGACGTAATTTATAGATCCGCAGGTAAGGGTGCCCTCGAGCAGCTAGATGTTCTATACCATTCGGCAATCAGATTTGCCACCAATGCTCCTTATAGGATACATCACTGCACTCTACACTCCTCTGTAAACTGGTCATCTCTTTATACCCGTCGGCAAGACCAACTGGTGCTGATGCTTATTTATAAAACCCTCTTAGGCCTCATCTCCCCCTTATCTGAGATATGTACTGCAGCCCTCATCCTCCACATACACCTCTCTTTATGTAGTGTTGTGATGTGTGTTTAAATCCTATACATATATATATCCTATTAATCCCCGCAGGAGGCCTTTTTTGCCTTTTCATAGGCCATAATTGTAATTAAGAATTTGTTCTTAAAACTTCTTAGGGTTGAGATCCTAACGGGATCGATATGACAACAGCCAGTGAAAGTGTATGGCGCCAAATTCAAAACAACATAAATCCCAATAATTAAAATTCCTCAAACATACAAGTATTTCACACCATTTTAAAGATACACTTCTTGTTAATCCCACCACAGTGTCTGATTTCAAAAAGGCTTTACGGCGAAAGCACCACAAACGATTATGTTAGGTCAGAGCCAAGTCACAGAAAAACACAGCCATTTTTCCAGCCAAAGAGAGGAGTCACAAAAATCTGAAATAGAGATAAAATGAATCACTAACCTTTGATGATCTTCATCAGATGACACTCATAGGACTTCATGTTACACAACACATGTATGTTTTGTTCGATAAAGTTCATATTTATATCAAAAAATCTCAGTATACATTGGAGCGTTATGTTCAGTAGTTCCAAAATCATCTGGTGATTTTGCAGAGAGCCACATCAATTTACAGAAATACTCATTATAAATGTTGATGATACAAGTGTTATGCATGGAACTTTAGATACACTTCTCCTTAATGCAACCGCTGTGGCAGATTACGAAGTATAGAATCAATCTTTAGGATGTTTTGAACATAAATCTTCAATAATGTTCCAACCGGAGAAATCCTTTGTCTGTAGAACAGCAATGGAACGCGAGCTACCTCTCACGTGAACGAGTGTCACGAGCCTATGGCACTCTGCCAGACCACTGACTCAAAGAGCACTTATGAGCCCCTCCTTTATAGTAGAAGCCTCAAACAAGTTGACTGTTGACATCTAGTGGAAGCCTTAGGAAGTGCAACATTACCAATATCCCACTGTTTCTTCAATAGGGAATGAGTTGAAAAACAGAGTGTTTTCTATCCAAATATACTAATAATATGCATATATTAGCAAAAGGGACTGAATAGCAGGCAGTATACTCTGGGTACCTTTTTTTTTTTTTACTAGGCAAGTCAGTTAAGAACACATTCTTATTTTCAATGACGGCCTAGGAACAGTTCAGGGGCAGAATGACAGATTTGTCATTGCAGTACAAGTAGTGAGTGGAGTTAGAGACAGACGATGCAACTTCAAGTAGTGAGTGGAGTTACTAACAGACTATACAACTACAAGTAGTGAGTGGAGTTAGACTATACAACTACAAGTAGTGAGTAAAGTTACAGACTATACAACTACAAGTAGTGAGTGGAGTTACTAACAGACTATACAACTACAAGTAGTGAGTGAAGTTACTAACAGACTATACAGCTACAAGTAGTGAGTGGAGTTACTAACAGACTATACAGCTACAAGTAGTGAGTGGAGTTACTAACAGACTATACAAGTAGTGAGTGGAGTTACTAACAGACTATACAACTACAAGTAGTGAGTGGAGTTACAAAGAGACTATACAGCTACAAGTAGTGAGTGGAGTTACTAACAGACTATACAAGTAGTGAGTGGAGTTACTAACGGACTATACAGCTACAAGTAGTGAGTGGAGTTACTAACAGACTATGCAAGTAGTGAGTGGAGTTACAAAGAGACTATACAAGTAGTGAGTGGAGTTACTAACAGACTATACAAGTAGTGAGTGGAGTTACTAACAGACTATACAAGTAGTGAGTGGAGTTACTAACAGACTATACAAGTAGTGAGTGGAGTTACTAACAGACTATACAACTACAAGTAGTGAGTGGAGTTACAAAGAGACTATACAAGTAGTGAGTGGAGTTACTAACAGACTATACAGCTACAAGTAGTGAGTGGAGTTACTAACAGACTATACAGCTACAAGTAGTGAGTGGAGTTACTAACAGACTATACAACTACAAGTAGTGAGTGGAGTTACTAACAGACTATACAACTACAAGTAGTGAGTGGAGTTACTAACAGACTATGCAGCTACAAGTAGTGAGTGGAGTTACTAACAGACTATGCAAGTAGTGAGTGGAGTTACAAAGAGACTATACAAGTAGTGAGTGGAGTTACTAACAGACTATACAGCTACAAGTAGTGAGTGGAGTTACAAAGAGACTATACAACTACAAGTAGTGAGTGGAGTTACTAACAGACTATACAAGTAGTGAGTGGAGTTACAAAGAGACTATACAGCTACAAGTAGTGAGTGGAGTTACAAAGAGACTATACAGCTACAAGTAGTGAGTGGAGTTACAAAGAGACTATACAATTACAAGTAGTGAGTGGAGTTACTAACAGACTATACAACTACAAGTAGTGAGTAAAGTTACAGACTATACAACTACAAGTAGTGAGTGGAGTTACAAAGAGACTATACAATGTCACGGTTTTCTGTATGAGAAGGAGAGTCGGACCAAAATGCGGCGTGTGGATTGCGATCCATGTTTAATAAACAAACGTAAAACACGAATCGATACAAACACTACAAAACAAAGAACGTAACGAAAACAGCCCTATCTGGTGAACAACACAGAGACAGGAACAATCACCCACCAACACACAGTGAAACCCAGGCTACCTAAATGAATGACAGATTTGTCATTGCAGTACAAGTAGTGAGTGGAGTTAGAGACAGACGATGCAACTTCAAGTAGTGAGTGGAGTTACTAACAGACTATACAACTACAAGTAGTGAGTGGAGTTAGACTATACAACTACAAGTAGTGAGTAAAGTTACAGACTATACAACTACAAGTAGTGAGTGGAGTTACTAACAGACTATACAACTACAAGTAGTGAGTGAAGTTACTAACAGACTATACAGCTACAAGTAGTGAGTGGAGTTACTAACAGACTATACAGCTACAAGTAGTGAGTGGAGTTACTAACAGACTATACAAGTAGTGAGTGGAGTTACTAACAGACTATACAACTACAAGTAGTGAGTGGAGTTACAAAGAGACTATACAGCTACAAGTAGTGAGTGGAGTTACTAACAGACTATACAAGTAGTGAGTGGAGTTACTAACGGACTATACAGCTACAAGTAGTGAGTGGAGTTACTAACAGACTATGCAAGTAGTGAGTGGAGTTACAAAGAGACTATACAAGTAGTGAGTGGAGTTACTAACAGACTATACAAGTAGTGAGTGGAGTTACTAACAGACTATACAAGTAGTGAGTGGAGTTACTAACAGACTATACAAGTAGTGAGTGGAGTTACTAACAGACTATACAACTACAAGTAGTGAGTGGAGTTACAAAGAGACTATACAAGTAGTGAGTGGAGTTACTAACAGACTATACAGCTACAAGTAGTGAGTGGAGTTACTAACAGACTATACAGCTACAAGTAGTGAGTGGAGTTACTAACAGACTATACAACTACAAGTAGTGAGTGGAGTTACTAACAGACTATACAACTACAAGTAGTGAGTGGAGTTACTAACAGACTATGCAGCTACAAGTAGTGAGTGGAGTTACTAACAGACTATGCAAGTAGTGAGTGGAGTTACAAAGAGACTATACAAGTAGTGAGTGGAGTTACTAACAGACTATACAGCTACAAGTAGTGAGTGGAGTTACAAAGAGACTATACAACTACAAGTAGTGAGTGGAGTTACTAACAGACTATACAAGTAGTGAGTGGAGTTACAAAGAGACTATACAGCTACAAGTAGTGAGTGGAGTTACAAAGAGACTATACAGCTACAAGTAGTGAGTGGAGTTACAAAGAGACTATACAATTACAAGTAGTGAGTGGAGTTACTAACAGACTATACAACTACAAGTAGTGAGTGGAGTTACTAACAGACTATACAACTACAAGTAGTGAGTGGAGTTACAAAGAGACTATACAGCTACAAGTAGTGAGTGGAGTTACAAAGAGACTATACAATTACAAGTAGTGAGTGGAGTTACTAACAGACTATACAACTACAAGTAGTGAGTAAAGTTACAGACTATACAACTACAAGTAGTGAGTGGAGTTACAAAGAGACTATACAATGTCACGGTTTTCTGTATGAGAAGGAGAGTCGGACCAAAATGCGGCGTGTGGATTGCGATCCATGTTTAATAAACAAACGTAAAACACGAATCGATACAAACACTACAAAACAAAGAACGTAACGAAAACAGCCCTATCTGGTGAACAACACAGAGACAGGAACAATCACCCACCAACACACAGTGAAACCCAGGCTACCTAAATATGGTTCCCAATCAGAGACAATGACTAACACCTGCCTCTGATTGAGAACCATATCAGGCCAGACATAGAAATAGACAAACTAGACAATGAAACATAGAATGCCCACTCAGCTCACACCCTGACCAACCAAAACATAGAAATAAACAAAGTAAACTATGGTCAGGGTGTGACATACAACTACAAGTAGTGAGTGGAGTTACTAACAGACTATACTAAACAAGTTAAATGTCTTACCTGTGATGAAATGTTTTCCAGACACATACAATGCATTCTGAAAATATTCTACATATAAATATGCCCTTGACTTTTTCCATGTGTTGTTACGTTACAGCCTCATTCAAAAATTGAATAAATAAATACAAATCCTCAATGACAAAGCGAAAAGAAAACTTTTCAATAATGTTTTGCTAATTTGTTTTTAAAAAACGCCCCAGAAAAAACAGAGTACTCAGGCCCTTTGCTTTGAGACTCGGAATTGAGTTCAGGTGCATCTTGTTTCCATTGATCATTCTTGAAATGTTTCTACAACTTGATTGGAATCCACCTGTAGTAAATTCAATTGATTGGACATGATTTGGAAAGGCACACACCTGTCTATGTAAGGTCCCACAGTTAGCAGTGCATGTTGTTGGGTTCAGGGGTAAACTTTAAACATTGAGATATTAAAGACATGATAGATCAGACGCATAGTTTATAAAGGAGTGAGAAGCTCATGGTTCTCTGTAGAAAGACAGAGTGGCTGTGGAATGTGCTGGGTGGACGGGAGGGAGTCACGCGATAGGTGATACGAGAGGACATCTGTGGATTAGGCGAATGAGGGGTTGAGGTCAGGAGGTCAGGAGGTTTGGTCAGATCCCCTGAAGGGAGAAATAATGGTTTATTATCCTATTACCATCTTCCTGTCGAACCATTAGATGTAAGGATTGGAGAGAAGGAGGAGTGTCTTAAGTGGAGTATACTTGTGATGGCGGGAATGTGTCTTGGTCTGAATTATAGCTGTAATGACACTTTGGGAAGAATTAAACTTGGTTAAGCTTCTCTAGCGTTCCGTGAGTTATTCACTCTGAATAATTAGAACCTAACAATGTTAAACCAACGGATGCTTCTCCTCAATGAGATCAATATCAACAAAACAATATCAACAAATATCTCCCCAAGGAGAAGTGGGTGTGGAGACAGGAGAGAGAGCATTTCGAAAAGGGTTGTTTAATTAACAAGAGCAAAGAACAGGAAACAGGAAGTAGCCTCAAAACAACCGGACACCGTCCAGGAAAACACCTGTTCAACAGAACACAAGAAAACACAACCCAAACAAAATGAATAAACGTAACAAAACAAACAATCCCTCCCAAAACCCAGAGGGTACGGCGACATTAAAATACCCCCCCCCTTAATTACCCTAAATCGAAAACAGGTGAAACCCAAGACAGACCAAACCAAATGAAAAGGAAAAAGGGATCAGTGGCAGCTAGTAGACCGGCGAAGACGAGCGCCGAGCGCCGCTCGAACAGGAAGAGGAGCCCGTCTTCGGAGGAAGTCGTGACAAGGAGGCCTAGATGGACTGGAACCCAAGTGTATAAAATGGTCTGCAAATGTTAGATTGTTCTACTCTAGCAGATATATTCAAAAATGTACAACAACTTTATTATGCTGTTCAAGCTGCAATATACAGAAATCAGTCATTTCCAGGTTGCTAAAATTAGAATAGTTTGCCTAATTTAAGTTTATGTGACAAAACAAGCAAGGATAGTGTAGTAGAGAATCATTGTGCCATCGAAACCGCAGTGAAATATCTTTTCCGTAACCAAAATTGTGCACGTAGAACAGATCTACCTCTTCTTCAACTTGCTTTCAATGAGAATGACAGATCTATAACAAACATGTATATGTGAATTTGGTTGGGTTGCCCAAAAAGTGACATACCCTGGCTATAAATGTACTTTTTAAAATGTGTATTATTATTATTATTTCAGTAGTTGCCATATTATTCTTGTTACTATTTGTTTGTTTAGTTGTTTTCATTTGGACACTCTTGTAAACAAGATGGTACATCTCAAGTGATTTCATCCTGACAAATGTAAAATAAATAAATAAGTGTTTTTCCTATGAACTTTCAATGGTTGTTTTCTAATAATACAGATCTCCTATGAGTTTCAGTGCTGCTTCTCCAGGTGTACGCCGTAACCACATCATCACCCTATAGTCAGATTTCTGACGGAGGCAGAAGAGTTAATCTCCAGGTCTACTGAAGACTGCAGAGGGAGTTCGGTGAACTTCAACACTGGGAGATGAGAGCTGGGGAGAGATGGAGAGAACACTTTCACTATTATATGAATAGAGAAGGAATGAACATACCATCCCCATACTATGAATCTAAAACACGATAATTTCCTGTGAGGAAAAGTAGTGTGTATATGACAAGAGGTTTGTACATGTTGACTGTCAGTGATGATCTTCAACAACCAACTAATCTGAAACAACCAACAAACCATCTCTACTGACTGTAGAGCAGGAGGAACAGGAAGTGACCTCATAATTTATGATCATCAACAACTAACTAATCTGAAACAACCAACAAACCATCTCTACTGACTGTAGAGCAGGAGGAACAGGAAGTGACCTCATCATTTATGACGAGAGAGCAGGAGGAACAGGAAGTGACCTCAATCAGTGATGTCAAGACAAAACCCTGTTAAATTGACACCGATTCAAATCCAGACCTCAAAAACAGGTGTGAGGAGGATGTTAATCTTTATTGTGTAATCTACTGAGAGGGGTTTTTGTATTGTAGAGAAGGGCTTGTGCAACACTGTGCGTCACTAGCAGCACAGAAATACACAGCACTGTGTTCGGGATGTTGAAAATTGAAAATGTTAAGAGAGACGTTCTTCGGACGATCTCCGCCCAAATCCCCACTCATGTTGAAATGCTTTCCATATGAACTTTCAATGGTTGGATTCTGATAATACAGATATCCTATGAGTTTTAGTGCAGTTTCTCCTTGTAATTTCTGGTACCACAAAATAACCCTATAGTCAGATTTGTTGTGGTGGCAGAAGAGTTGAACATTCTCTCCAGGTCTACTGAAGACTGCAGAGGGAGTCTGGTGAACCTCAACACTGAGAGAGAGACCTGGAGAGAGGGGTAGAGAACACTTTCACTATCATACACATAGATAAGGGCATACGCAAGGGCATACGCATAGATATTTGTAGGCCTACAATTCAGATAAATAATTGATCATGTCCAAGATGAATGTTATTACCTGTGAGCCAAAGGAGTAAAACAATGATTTTGAAGAAAGGTTTGTACATGTTGACTCTCAGAGCTGAACATGAAAACCAACTGACATCTCATCTCAACTGACTAGAGATGAGGAGGAACCGGAAGTGACATCATCGGAGATGTTATGACAGACTGTCTCTAGAATAGTCAGTAGAATCTCTAGAAAGGATGGCTTCCACCCATTATGACATCATTGACTTAAATAGGGAGGCCCGTTCTACTCATTCTAGTTCTGTGGTTACAGAATATTGGCACCATGTCAAATCTCCCCCTCACCTCTCTGACAGTATCTGAACAGAGGTTTGTTAGTTCATGTGGTTTAATGCAGGTGTTTTGATACAGTACCAGATGGGTCTGATAGGTAGAGGTTTTTGTGGAGTAGACGGTGTCTCTGTAACCACTGTGTATAACTAGCAGCACAGAAATACTCCCCACTGTCTTCAACTTGTCTCAGTTTGAGGAGATGAAGGAAGGCTTCGTTCCTTCCATCACCTTTCACGTCAAAGTAACCTTTATATGAGGGTTCAACAGTCTGACCTGTATAGTATACATATGCTATGAGTTTCAGAGCCCTCATAGTTAGGGATTTTATGAGCTGAGTGGGACAGAGACAGACGCATTAGGCTCTACCAGCAGTGTAGAGGGAGACTGGTACACTACCTTACTGAGAGACACCCCTGGGGGGAGAGACAGAGACAGGGAGAGGGACAGAGACAGACGCGTTAGGCTCTACCAGCAGTGTAGAGGGAGACTGGTACACTACCTTACTGAGAGACACACCTGGGGAGAGAGACAGAGACAGGGAGTGGGACAGAGACAGACACATTAGGCTCTACCAGCAGTGTAGAGGGAGACTGGTACACTACTTTACTGAGAGACACACCTGGGGAGAGAGACAGAGACAGGGAGAGGGACACTACCTTACTGAGAGAGACACCTGGGGAGAGATGTAGGGAGAGACACACCTGGGGAGAGAAAGACCTGGGGAGAGAGACACCTGGGGAGAGATGTAGGGAGAGAGAGACCTGGGGAGAGAGAGACCTGGGAAGAGAGAGACCTGGGGAGAGAGAGACCTGGGGAGAGAGAGACCTGGCGAGAGATGTAGGGAGAGACACACCTGGGGAGAGAGACACCTGGGGAGAGAGAGACCTGGGGAGAGAGAGACCTGGGGAGAGATGTAGGGAGAGACACATCTGGGGAGAGAGAGACCTGGGGAGAGAGAGACCTGGGGAGAGATGTAGGGAGAGACACACCTGGGGAGAGAGAGACCTGGGGAGAGAGAGACCTGGGGAGAGATGTAGGGAGAGACACACCTGGGGAGAGATGTAGGGAGAGACACACCTGGGGAGAGAGACACCTGGGGAGAGATGTAGGGAGAGACACACGTGGGGAGAGAGACACCTGGGGAGAGAGACACCTGGGGAGAGATGTAGGGAGAGACACACCTGGGGAGAGAGACACCTGGGGAAAGATGTAGGGAGAGAGACAACTGGGGAGAGAGACACCTGGGGAGAGAGACACCTGGGGAGAGAGACACCTGGGGAGAGATGTAGGGAGAGACACACCTGGGGAGAGAGACACCTGGGGAGAGATGTAGGGAGAGAGACACCTGGGGAGAGAGACACCTGGGGAGAGAGACACCTGGGGAGAGAGACACCTGGGGAGAGATGTAGGGAGAGACACACCTGGGGAGAGAGACACCTGGGGAGAGAGACACCTGGGGAGAGACACACCTGGGGAGAGACACACCTGGGGAGAGAGACACCTGGGGAGAGAGACACCTGGGGAGAGAGACACCTGGGGAGAGACACACCTGGGGAGAGACACATCTGGGGAGAGAGACACCTGGGGAGAGAGACACCTGGTGGAGAGATGTAGAGAGAGAGAATTACTTTTACTTTACAATATGTAACAAAAACAATTTTACCAAAATGACTTAAGCTTGGATGAAACCTTTGTTAAGTAGTTATTGTTATACATGTATACACATTGTTACTCTGTCATATTTAATAACTATTTTAGGCAACTACTAAATACAGTAACTGTAGTTAAAATACCTGCGATCCAGAACAGAAGGACAGTAAAAAATGAAGAGTAGTTTGCACATGTTGACTCTCAGTGATGGTTGAATACCCTCTGACATCTCATCTGAACTGAGTGGAGAGGAGGGCCAGGACGTGACCTCGTCAGTGACTGGAGATGAGGCGAAACAGATGTGATGTCATCAGAGACGTGATGTCATCAGAGATGTGATGTCATCAGAGATGTGATGTCATCAGAGACGTGATGTCATCAGAGACGTGATGTCATCAGAGATGTGATGTCATCAGAGACGTGATGTCATCAGAGATGTGATGTCATCAGAGATGTGATGACAGAAGGCAGCGTGACATCAGACCGGCTTTAACGTTATCTTATATTATTCGTGTGTAGTGTATCACAGTGGCTTTGGAAATTCAATGCCATTTTCTAAAGAAGGCAAATAATCAGTAGGAAAACCCTTTCGTCATCATTTGGAGGTCGTCAGATTGGCTTTACATGTAGTATAACGTTTGCTAGCTACTTAAGATTGAGGGGAGGTCGTCAGATTGGCTTTACTTGCGGTATAACGTTAGCTAGCTACTTAAGATTGACAGGACACTACTGGATTTTACCAAGCTCATGTTATTATTGCAAGCTAATTTTTGGACAAACTTTTGCCAGGTAATGACAACATTGTACGGAAGCCCTGAAGCCCAAGCTGTTCAAACAACTTCACTAAGTCGTTCAAACGAGATACTAATTCATTTCAACGACATATCTTGTTTGAATTACTTAATTGTTTTTTTTGTTCTAATTATTATGCATAATTATTATTATTCATATCATTATGCAGATTATCAGACTGTGTTGCCTGAAACCATTCATACACGGATTCCATCCATTGATATGATTATTCATTGACAGTTTTTTTGATAACCCAAAGCAGGGCTACTTTTGAATGCCAGACCACGTCTAAGTGGCTGAGGAGCAGATACATTTTTTGGGGGAGGGCTGAGCCACAAGCTCTGCTCTGCATTTTTTATTTTTATTATTGTGACCCCACCCACAGTAACCTATATCTAGTTTATTTTAATTATTGTGACCCCACCCACAGTAACCTATATCTAGTTTATTTTAATTATTGTGACCCCACCCACAGTAACCTATATCTAGTTTATTTTTATTATTGTGACCCCACCCACAGTAACCTATATATAGTATATTTTAATTATTGTGACCCCACCCACAGTAACCTATATCTAGTATATTTTAATTATTGTGACCCCACCCACAGTAACCTATATCTAGTATATTTTAATTATTGTGACCGCACCCACAGTAACCTATATCTAGTTAATTTTTATTATTGTGACCCCACCCACAGTAACCTATATCTAGTTTATTTTAATTATTGTGACCCCACCCACAGTAACCTATATCTAGTTTATTTTAATTATTGTGACCCCACCCACAGTAACCTATATCTAGTTTATTTGTATTATTGTGACCCCACCCACAGTAACCTATATCTAGTTTATTTGTATTATTGTGACCCCACCCACAGTAACCTATATCTAGTTTATTTGTATTATTGTGACCCCACCCACAGTAACCTATATCTAGTTTATTTGTATTATTGTGACCCCACCCACAGTAACCTATATCTAGTTTATTTGTATTATTGTGACCCCACCCACAGTAACCTATATCTAGTATATTTTTATTATTGTGACCCCACCCACAGTAACCTATATCTAGTTTATTTTTATTATTGTGACCCCACCCACAGTAACCTATATCTAGTTTATTTTTATTATTGTGACCCCACCCACAGTAACCTATATCTAGTTTATTTTTATTATTGTGACCCCACCCACAGTAACCTATATCTAGTTTATTTTAATTATTGTGACCCCACCCACAGTAACCTAAATCTAGTTTATTTTTATTATTGTGACCCCACCCACAGTAACCTATATCTAGTTTATTTTAATTATTGTGACCCCACCCACAGTAACCTATATCTAGTATATTTTTATTATTGTGACCCCACCCACAGTAACCTATATCTAGTTTATTTTAATTATTGTGACCCCACCCACAGTAACCTATATCTAGTATATTTTTATTATTGTGACCCCACCCACAGTAACCTATATCTAGTTAATTTTAATTATTGTGACCCCACCCACAGTAACCTATATCTAGTTTATTTTAATTATTGTGACCCCACCCACAGTAACCTATATCTAGTTTATTTTAATTATTGTGACCCCACCCACAGTAACCTATATCTAGTTAATTTTAATTATTGTTACCCCACCCACAGTAACCTATATCTAGTATATTTTAATTATTGTGACCCCACCCACAGTAACCTATATCTAGTTTATTTTTATTATTATGACCCCACGAACAGTAACCTATATCTAGTTAATTTTAATTATTGTGACCCCACGAACAGTAACCTATATCTAGTTAATTTTAATTATTGTGACCCCACGAACAGTAACCTATATCTAGTTAATTTTAATTATTGTGACCCCACGAACAGTAACCTATATCTAGTTAATTTTAATTATTGTGACCCCACGAACAGTAACCTATATCTAGTTAATTTTAATTATTGTGACCCCACGAACAGTAACCTATATCTAGTTAATTTTAATTATTGTGACCCCACGAACAGTAACCTATATCTAGTTTATTTTAATTATTGTGACCCCACGAACAGTAACCTATATCTAGTTAATTTTAATTATTGTGACCCCACGAACAGTAACCTATATCTAGTTAATTTTAATTATTGTGACCCCACGAACAGTAACCTATATCTAGTTAATTTTAATTATTGTGACCCCACCCACAGTAACCTATATCTAGTTTATTTTAATTATTGTGACCCCACCCACAGTAACCTATATCTAGTTAATTTTAATTATTGTGACCCCACGAACAGTAACCTATATCTAGTTAATTTTAATTATTGTGACCCCACCCACAGTAACCTATATCTAGTTTATTTTAATTATTGTGACCCCACCCACAGTAACCTATATCTAGTTTATTTTAATTATTGTGACCCCACCCACAGTAACCTATATCTAGTATATTTTAATTATTGTGACCCCACCCACAGTAACCTATATCTAGTTTATTTTAATTATTGTGACCCCACCCACAGTAACCTATATCTAGTTTATTTTTATTATTGTGACCCCACCCACAGTAACCTATATCTAGTATATTTGAATTATTGTGACCCCACCCACAGTAACCTATATCTAGTATATTTTAATTATTATGACCCCACCCACAGTAACCTATATCTAGTATATTTTAATTATTGTGACCGCACCCACAGTAACCTATATCTAGTTTATTTTTATTATTGTGACCCCACCCACAGTAACCTATATCTAGTATATTTTAATTATTGTGACCCCACCCACAGTAACCTATATCTAGTATATTTTTATTATTGTGACCCCACCCACAGTAACCTATATCTAGTTTATTTTAATTATTGTGACCCCACCCACAGTAACCTATATCTAGTATATTTTAATTATTGTGACCCCACCCACAGTAACCTATATCTAGTATATTTTAATTATTGTGACCCCACCCACAGTAACCTATATCTAGTTTATTTTAATTATTGTGACCCCACCCACAGTAACCTATATCTAGTATATTTTAATTATTGTGACCCCACCCACAGTAACCTATATCTAGTTTATTTTAATTATTGTGACCGCACCCACAGTAACCTATATCTAGTATATTTTAATTATTGTGACCCCACCCACAGTAACCTATATCTAGTTTATTTTAATTATTGTGACCCCACCCACAGTAACCTATATCTAGTATATTTTAATTATTGTGACCGCACCCACAGTAACCTATATCTAGTATATTTTAATTATTGTGACCCCACCCACAGTAACCTATATCTAGTATATTTTAATTATTGTGACCGCACCCACAGTAACCTATATCTAGTTTATTTTTATTATTGTGACCCCACCCACAGTAACCTATATCTAGTATATTTTAATTATTATGACCCCACCCACAGTAACCTATATCTAGTATATTTTAATTATTGTGACCGCACCCACAGTAACCTATATCTAGTTTATTTTTATTATTGTGACCCCACCCACAGTAACCTATATCTAGTATATTTTAATTATTGTGACCCCACCCACAGTAACCTATATCTAGTATATTTTTATTATTGTGACCCCACCCACAGTAACCTATATCTAGTATATTTTAATTATTGTGACCCCACCCACAGTAACCTATATCTAGTATATTTTAATTATTGTGACCCCACCCACAGTAACCTATATCTAGTATATTTTAATTATTGTGACCCCACCCACAGTAACCTATATCTAGTATATTTTAATTATTGTGACCCCACCCACAGTAACCTATATCTAGTTTATTTTTATTATTGTGACCCCACCCACAGTAACCTATATCTAGTATATTTTAATTATTGTGACCCCACCCACAGTAACCTATATCTAGTTTATTTTTATTATTGTGACCCCACCCACAGTAACCTATATCTAGTTTATTTTAATTATTGTGACCCCACCCACAGTAACCTATATCTAGTTTATTTTAATTATTGTGACCCCACCCACAGTAACCTATATCTAGTTTATTTTTATTATTGTGACCCCACCCACAGTAACCTATATCTAGTATATTTTAATTATTGTGACCCCACCCACAGTAACCTATATCTAGTATATTTTAATTATTGTGACCCCACCCACAGTAACCTATATCTAGTATATTTTAATTATTGTGACCGCACCCACAGTAACCTATATCTAGTTAATTTTTATTATTGTGACCCCACCCACAGTAACCTATATCTAGTATATTTTCTACTTTCGAACATTAAGATATGTAGTTTCTATTTTCAAGGACTGAAAATGTTTATTTGTTTTATTTAACCTTTATTAAACCTTTATTTAACCTTTATTTAACTAGGCAAGTCAGTTAAGAACAAATTCTTAATTACATTGACGGCCTACCCCGGCCAAACCTTCCCCTAACCCTGACGACGCTGGGCCAATTGTGCACCGCCCTATGGGACTCCCGACCACTGCCGGGTATGATACAGCCCGGGAACGAACCAGGGTCTGTAGTAACTCCTCTAGCACTGAGATGCAGTGCCGTAGACCGCTGCGCCACTCGGAAAACCAATGTATTAACAGATGTTTTAGGTAAGCAATGCACAGGCTACTGTAAAAATATATTTTAGTTTCTCTTGGAATAGAAACACCATAATATACAGTACCAGTCAGAAGTTTGGACACACCTCAAGGGTTTTTCTTTATTTTTACTATTTTCTACATTGTAGAATAATAGTGAAGACATCAACACTATGAAATAACACATATGGAATCATGTAGTAACCAAAAAAGTGTTGAACACACCTCATTGCCCTTCTGGTCTCAGGTTCAGGAAATCTAAAATTGACCCTAGAAATAGTACTGTTAGGAGATCTGGAGAGACTGGGTCAGTCTCTCTTAGTAAAAGTATTTATCTTCAACAGGCAATCTCTAGATTCTATTTGATTAGATAGATTGAAATTGTACGTTGAACATCATGGCGTAGTTGAAAGATATGTGTTGCGTAGAAACATGAAGTGGGTGGCCAGCAGAGATAGATGGGATGGGCTGAGGGAAGCTGAGGGTTGGGATGTGGAATTGGAGACAAGTGGGAGTGGAGTTGCTGTGTGAGAGAGAGAATGATGGGATGGGCTGAGGGAAGCTGAGGGTTGGGATGTGGAATTGGAGACAAGTGGGAGTGGAGTTGCTGTGTGAGAGAGAGAATGATGGGATGGGCTGAGGGAAGCTGAGGGTTGGGATGTGGAATTGGAGACAAGTGGGAGTGGAGTTGCTGTGTGAGAGAGAGAATGATGGGATGGGCTGAGGGAAGCTGAGGGTTGGGATGTGGAATTGGAGACAAGTGGGAGTGGAGTTGCTGTGTGAGAGAGAGAATGATGGGATGGGCTGAGGGAAGCGGAGGGTTGGGATGTGGAATTGGAGACAAGTGGGAGTGGAGTTGCTGTGTGAGAGAGAGAATGATGGGATGGGCTGAGGGAAGCTGAGGGTTGGGATGTGGAATTGGAGACAAGTGGGAGTGGAGTTGCTGTGTGAGAGAGAGAATGATGGGATGGGCTGAGGGAAGCTGAGGGTTGGGATGTGGAATTGGAGACAAGTGGGAGTGGAGTTGCTGTGTGAGAGAGATAATGATGGGATGGGCTGAGGGAAGCTGAGGGTTGGGATGTGGAATTGGAGACAAGTGGGAGTGGAGTTGCTGTGTGAGAGAGAGAATGATGGGATGGGCTGAGGGAAGCTGAGGGTTGGGATGTGGAATTGGAGACAAGTGGGAGTGGAGTTGCTGTGTGAGAGAGAGAATGATGGGATGGGCTGAGGGAAGCTGAGGGTTGGGATGTGGAATTGGAGACAAGTGGGAGTGGAGTTGCTGTGTGAAAGAGAGAATGATGGGATGGGCTGAGGGAAGCTGAGGTTTGGTATGTGGAATTGGAGACAAGTGGGAGTGGAGTTGCTGTGTGAGAGAGAGAATGATGGTATGGGCTGAGGGAAGCTGAGGGTTGGTATGTGGAATTGGAGACAAGTGGGAGTGGAGTTGCTGTGTGAGAGAGAGAATGATGGGATGGGCTGAGGGAAGCTGAGGGTTGGTATGTGGAATTGGAGACAAGTGGGAGTGGAGTTGCTGTGTGAGAGAGAGAATGATGGGATGGGCTGAGGGAAGCTGAGGGTTGGTATGTGGAATTGGAGACAAGTGGGAGTGGAGTTGCTGTGTGAGAGAGAGAATGATGGGATGGGCTGAGGGAAGCTGAGGGTTGGTATGTGGAATTGGAGACAAGTGGGAGTGGAGTTGCTGTGTGAGAGAGAGAATGATGGGATGGGCTGAGGGAAGCTGAGGGTTGGTATGTGGAATTGGAGACAAGTGGGAGTGGAGTTGCTGTGTGAGAGAGAGAATGATGGGATGGGCTGAGGGAAGCTGAGGGTTGGGATGTGGAATTGGAGACAAGTGGGAGTGGAGTTGCTGTGTGAGAGAGAGAATGATGGGATGGGCTGAGGGAAGCTGAGGGTTGGGATGTGGAATTGGAGACAAGTGGGAGTGGAGTTGCTGTGTGAGAGAGAGAATGATGGGATGGGCTGAGGGAAGCTGAGGGTTGGTATGTGGAATTGGAGACAAGTGGGAGTGGAGTTGCTGTGTGAGAGAGAGAATGATGGGATGGGCTGAGGGAAGCTGAGGGTTGGTATGTGGAATTGGAGACAAGTGGGAGTGGAGTTGCTGTGTGAGAGAGAGAATGATGGGATGGGCTGAGGGAAGCTGAGGGTTGGTATGTGGAATTGGAGACAAGTGGGAGTGGAGTTGCTGTGTGAGAGAGAGAATGATGGGATGGGCTGAGGGAAGCTGAGGGTTGGTATGTGGAATTGGAGACAAGTGGGAGTGGAGTTACTGTGTGAGAGAGAGAATGATGGGATGGGCTGAGGGAAGCTGAGGGTTGGTATGTGGAATTGGAGACAAGTGGGAGTGGAGTTGCTGTGTGAGAGAGAGAATGATGGGATGGGCTGAGGGAAGCTGAGGGTTGGGATGTGGAATTGGAGACAAGTGGGAGTGGAGTTGCTGTGTGAGAGAGATAATGATGGTCAAGAGGTAAAGGGGAAAAAAAGTCTGAATAAAACATAATAAAAGTACATTTGAATGACACTAAGTGGCAGTGTTTTTACTACTAATGCCTGTTTGCCTGAGGCTGATGCCTTGCAGGTGTTTGTACACATGCATATATACACACTCTCCTTCAAATAAACACATGTAAGAACACACACATACATGTAATAGTGCCAGACATGCACACAAACATATACAGTAGGCATTGCTGTTATGATTTCAGTTGTCTTTGATGTCCTTTGTTTTAAATATATTATTTTGTTTAAAAAAAATTGCATCATTGTTTGCTGTTTTCCTCTGTCTTTTCCCTTTTTCTCTTTAGTTCATTCTCTTGTTTTTTGTGTATTGGGGGGGTTCTTGAGGGAATGGAATTAATTGTATTTCTTTTATTTTTTTTATTACGGGGGGGGGGGGACGGACTGTGGGAGGGGTCTTGAATGGTTGAGGGACACCTATCAGGGAACTGCGGGGGGGATCTTGGAGGGTTCGGGTTTCACAAGATCATTTTTAAATCGAAGCATACAGTGCCTTCAGAAAGTATACCACTTGACTATTTCTACATTCTGTTACAGCCTCAATTCAAAAATAAATTACATCTATTTTATTTCCACCCATCTACACACAATAGCCCATTATGACATCACAATACCCCATAATGACATCACAATACCCCATAATGACATCACAATACCACATAACAATTATCTTGTTTCATCCTATTCCCTATTTAGCACCAGGGACCAGGGACCCTATGCAGCCTCTTTTACAGGTCAGTGTGGAGAACCTCTGCCTCCTTGGTGGAGAAGTGAGGAAGTGCTGCAGCTAAACCATCTAAACCAGACACTTATAACAGCATCATTACCATCTGGTTGATATCTAGTGGTTCAGAGCAAAGTGTTGATGAAGTGGTTGAAGACAGGTGCAGGTGTATAGAGCTGTAGTCAGGATTATATGAGAGGATCAGAGAGGGTTTTTGTAGAGGAGAGAGGGTATAGTGAAACACTGTGCTTTACTAGCAGCACAGAAATACACTGCACTGTCTTCAGTTCCTCTCAGTTTAGGAATATGTAGATACGCCATTTTCCCAGTTGCAGCATCTCCACTCACAGTGAAACGCCCTTTAAAGGAATCTTCCACGGCAGGATTGGTGAGGAACACATACCCAATGAGTTTCAGAGCAGTGTCTTGTTCTGACTGCTGGTACCACAGTATCATGTTGTAGTTTGGAATAGTATGGCTGCAGTTCAGTTGAACGTTATCGTCAGGCCCTTTTAGTATTGCAGTAGGAGTCTGCTGGACTTGGTCTGTTTGTGACAGCCCTGTGGATGAAAACAGAACAACTAAAATCTACAGTATTACTCAATATATTGACAGTAATATATTTGGGTAGTAAATATCTTTCATCTGAACAGTCATATAGTACCTGTCACCCACAGTGGTAGAGTTGCAACATGTATGAGAAGCTTGATCATGTTGATGGTTCTGGAGAGAAGAGTCACATGGACAAGGAGAAAGGGTTTTCAGATCGTCAGAGATGTGATGGAGGCTAGTGGGAGTGTCAAATGTATTGTTTGCATCCGAAATGGCACCCTATTCCCTATATAGTGCACTTCTTTAGACCAGAGCCCTATGGCACCCTATTCCCTATATAGTGCAATACTTTAGACCAGAGCCCTATGGCACCCTATTCCCTATATAGTGCACTTCTTTAGACCAGAGCCCTATGGCACCCTATTCCCTATATATTGCCCTACTTTTGACCACAGCCAATAGGGGTGAAAAGAGAAAAACGTAGAACTGAGCTGCCGGAGGGGAAGGAAATGACATCATGATGTGCATTGATATTCAAAACAGATGCATAGTTCCCCGAAAGGTCTCCTGTTGACATAAAGGTGTATTGTAGAATAAACCGGAAATAGTGGTTTATGGCAGGTGTGTTGATGTGCCCAGGACATCTATAGTGGTTTATAACAGGTGTGCTGGGTGTTGATGTGCCCAGGACATCTATAGTGGTTTATAACAGGTGTACTGGGTGTTGATGTACACCACAGTTAAGGTATATAGGATCGGAGGGTTTTTGTAGGGAAGAGAAGGGTATCTACATCACTGTGTTGGCTGGCTGCACAGTAATACACTGCACTGTTTTCAGGGTCTGACAGAAGCTGAAGTGAGGCTTCTATCTCTCCATCTCCACGGATTTCAAAGTGCTGTTTGAATTGATCTTCAATTGTTGGATTCTTATAAAACACAACTCCAATCAGTTTCAGATTAGTATCAGCTATTGACTGCTGGTACCACAATATAGTATAGTATGAACTGAGAGTATGGCTGCATTTGATTATCACTGTAACATTGGGACTTTCCAATAGTGCTGAGGGAACCTGGAAGACTTTACTGCCCAGAGAACTTCCTGTGAAGAAAACAAGAGATTCATATTTAAACAGCCTGATTCATCAGACACAAGACTATTAGCAGGCAGTGTTTTCAGGATGAACAGACATTCTACAGACATGTCGTTATTACCTGTGAGCCAGAACAATGAGAGGGTGAACGTCAGGAAACCTCTGATCATGATGACTGACTCAAATCGATGAAAAACTGACATGATGATGATGATGATGATGTTGATGTTTCCTCAGTGGAGGAGAGATATGAGTGTCTCCTGGATGAAGCTCTGAGGTGAAAGGAGAGGGGCTGATGTAGTAGCATATTTTATTTAGGGTGGTGGTTAGTGGGAGTGTCAGAAAGTCTGTACCATAATGTTTGCTCATAGGACCTCACAGTGAACCTTTCTGATCATGACAATGAAATGAGACAGACATTATTAGAAGTAGAGTTAGAGGTCCCCCTACAGTACATGATGAGACCATCACCTCTTCAGATATTATATGCTGTCCTATATCAACACTGGGGGTTTAGTACAACTGTACTTGTTATATTATATCAACACTGGGGGTTTAGTACAGCTGTACTTGTTATATTATATCAACACTGGGGGTTTAGTTCAGCTGTACTTGTTATATTATATCAACACTGGGGGTTTAGTACAACTGTACTTGTTATATTATATCAACACTGGGGGTTTAGTTCAGCTGTACTTGTTATATTATATCAACACTGGGGGTTTAGTACAGCTGTACTTGTTATATTATATCAACACTGGGGGTTTAGTACAGCTGTACTTGTTATATTATATCAACACTGGGGGTTTAGTTCAGCTGTACTTGTTATATTATATCAACACTGGGGGTTTAGTACAGCTGTACTTGTTATATTATATCAACACTGGGGGTTTAGTACAGCTGTACTTGTTATATTATATCAACACTGGGGGTTTAGTACAGCTGTACTTGTTATATTATATCAACACTGGGAGTTTAGTTCAGCTGTACTTGTTATATTATATCAACACTGGGAGTTTAGTACAGCTGTACTTGTTAAATTATATCAACACTGGGGGTTTAGTACAGCTGTACTTGTTATATTATATCAACACTGGGGGTTTAGTTCAGCTGTACTTGTTATATTATATCAACACTGGGGGTTTAGTACAGCTGTACTTGTTATATTATATCAACACTGGGGGTTTAGTTCAGCTGTACTTGTTATATTATATCAACACTGGGGGTTTAGTGCAGCTGTACTTGTTATATTATATCAACACTGGGGGGTTAGTACAGCTGTACTTGTTATATTATATCAACACTGGGAGATTTGTTCAGCTGTACTTGTTATATTATATCTACACTGGGGGTTTAGTACAGCTGTACTTGTTAAATTATATCAACACTGGGGGTTTAGTTCAGCTGTACTTGTTATATTATATCAACACTGGGGGTTTAGTACAGCTGTACTTGTTATATTGTAACGACGTTCGTCTGTAGGAGGAGAAGCGGACCAAAAAGCAGCGTGGTGGTTATTCATGTTCTTTAATGGAAAACTGAACGATACATGAAATAACTCAAATCTACAAAACAACAAACGGAACGTGAAAACCTATACAGCCTATCCTGTGACAACAAACACAGTGACAGGAACAATCACCCACAAACACACAGTGAAACCCAGGCTACCTAAGTATGATTCTCAATCAGAGACAACTAATGACACCTGCCTCTGATTGAGAACCATACTAGGCCGAAAACATAGAAATGCCCCAAAACATAGAAAAACAAACAGACTGCCCACCCAACTCACGCCCTGACCATACTAAATAAATACAAAACAACAGAAATAGAGGTCAGAACGTGACAGTACCCCCCCCCAAAGGTGCGGACTCCGGCCGCAAAACCTTGACCTATAGGGGAGGGTCTGGGTGGGCGTCTGTCCGCGGTGGCGGCTCTGGCGCGGGACGCGGACCCCACTTCACCATTGTCTTAGTCCGCCTTATTGTCCGCCTCCCTGGCTTACTCACCATGGCCACCCCTCTCAATGACCCCACTGGACAGAGGGGCTGCTCGGGACAGAGGGACAACTGCTCGGGACAGAGGGGCAGCTGCTCGGGACAGAGGGGCGATAGCAGCTCGGGACAGAGGGGCGATAGCAGCTCGGGACAGAGGGGCGGCAGCTGCTCGGGACAGAGGGGCGGCAGCTGCTCGGGACAGAGGGACAGCTGCTCGGGACAGAGGGACAGCTGCTCGGGACAGAGGGACAGCTGCTCGGGACAGAGGGACAGCTGCTCGGGACAGAGGGGCGGCAGCAGCTTGGGACAGAGGGGCGACAGCTGCTCTGGACAGAGGGGCAGCTGCTCGGGCGGCCCCTGGCTGACTGACGGCACTGGCGGCCCCTGGCTTACTGGCGGCCCCTGGCTGACTGGCGGCACTGGCGGCCCCTGGCTTACTGGCGGCCCCTGGCTTACTGGCGGCACTGGCGGCCCCTGGCTGACTGGCGGCACTGGCGGCCCCTGGCTGACTGGCGGCACTGGCGGCCCCTGGCTGACTGGCGGCACTGGCGGCCCCTGGCTGACGGGCGGCACTGGCGGCCCCTGGCTGACGGGCGGCACTGGCGGCTCCTGGCTGACGGGCGGCACTGGCGGCTCCTGGCTGACGGGCGGCACTGGCGGCTCCTGGCAGACGGGCGGCACTGGCGGCGCTGGGCAGACGGGCGGCACTGGCGGCGCTGGGCAGACGGGCGGGGCTGGCGGCGCTGGGCAGACGGACGGCGCTGGCGCCGCTGGGCAGACGGGCGGCGTTGGCGGCGCTGGGCAGACGGGAGGCTCAGCTGGCGCTGGGCAGACGGGAAGCTCAGCTGGCGCTGGGCAGACGGGAAGCTCAGCTGGCGCTGGGCAGACGGGAAGCTCAGCTGGCGCTGGGCAGACGGGAAGCTCCGGCAACGCTGGAGAAGAGGAAGGCCCTGGTAGCGCCGGAGAGGCGGGAGGCTCCGGCAGCGGCGCCGGACAGGCGGGAGGCTCCGGCAGCGGCGCCGGACAGGCGGGAGGCTCCGGCAGCGGCGCCGGACAGGCGGGAGGCTCCGGCAGAGGCGCCGGACAGGCGGGAGGCTCCGGCAGAGGCGCCGGACAGGCGGGAGGCTCCGGCAGCGGCGCCGGACAGGCGGGAGGCTCCGGCAGAGGCGCCGGACAGGTGGGAGGCTCCGGCAGCGCTGGAGAGGAGGAAGCCCCTGTAAGGATGGGCCGGAGAGACAGCCTGGTACGGGGGGCTGCCACCGGAGGGCTGGTGCGTGGAGGTGGTGACGGATAGACCGGACCGTGAAGGCGTACTGGAGATCTTGAGAGCAGGGCTGGCACCAACCGCCCTGGCTGGATCTTCACCCTAGCCCGGCAGATGTGGGGAGCTGGGATGTAGCGCACCGGGCTAAGCACGCGTACTGGGGACACCGTGCGCACAACTGCATAACACGGTGCCTGACCAGCACCACGCCCGCCACAGTTAGCACTGCTAGGAGCACTGTAGTGCTGAGATGGCACAGGACGTGCAAGGCTAGGGAGATGCACAGGAGGCCTGGTGCGTGAGGCTGGCACAGTCTTCACCAGACCCCTCGCTCGTACCTCAGGATGAGTATGGAGAGCTGACCCCGGTGCCATTAAATCCCTGACACGCTCCGTCGGGCGAATGTCGTGCCTCATGCACCAAACCAGCAAGTCCCTCATATCACTCTCCTCCAATTTCCCCATTAACTCCTTCACAGTCTCTGCTTCGCTCACCTCCAACACCAGCTCTGGTTCTGAGCTCCTCCTTGGCTCCTCACGATAAACGGGGGGAGTTGGCTCAGGTCTGACTCCTGACTCTGCCACACTCCCCCTGTGCCCCCCCCCAAGAAATTTTTGGGGCTGACTCTCGGGCTTCCGTCCGCGCCGCCGTGCTTGCTTCGCCAACCTCATTCTCCTGTAACCTTCCGCGCACTGTTCCATCGAATCCCAGGCGGGCTCCGGCACTCTCCCTGGGTCGACCGCCCACCTGTCTATCTCCTCCCAAGTTGTGTAGTCCAGATTCTGCTCCCATGTCCCAAAATCCTGATCTCGCTGTTGCTGTTCCTGCTGCTGCTGCCTCTGTTCCTTCTCCTGCTGCTGCTGTTGCTGTTGCCCGTTACCACGCCGCTTGGTCCTGTTTGGTTGGGTGATTCTGTAACGACGTTCGTCTGTAGGAGGAGAAGCGGACCAAAAAGCAGCGTGGTGGTTATTCATGTTCTTTAATGGAAAACTGAACGATACATGAAATAACTCAAATCTACAAAACAACAAACGGAACGTGAAAACCTATACAGCCTATCCTGTGACAACAAACACAGTGACAGGAACAATCACCCACAAACACACAGTGAAACCCAGGCTACCTAAGTATGATTCTCAATCAGAGACAACTAATGACACCTGCCTCTGATTGAGAACCATACTAGGCCGAAAACATAGAAATGCCCCAAAACATAGAAAAACAAACATAGACTGCCCACCCAACTCACGCCCTGACCATACTAAATAAATACAAAACAACAGAAATAGAGGTCAGAACGTGACATATATTATATCAACACTGGGGGTTTAGTACAGCTGTACTTGTTATATTATATCAACACTAAGGGTTTAGTACAGCTGTACTTGTTATATTATATCAACACTGGGGGTTTAGTTCAGCTGTACTTGTTATATTATATCAACACTGGGAGTTTAGTTCAGCTGTACTTGTTACATTATATCAACACTGGGGGTTTAGTTCAGCTGTACTTGTTATATTATATCAACACTGGGGGTTTAGTTCAGCTGTACTTGTTATATTATATCAACACTGGGGGTTTAGTTCAGCTGTACTTGTTATATTATATCAACACTGGGGGTTTAGTTCAGCTGTACTTGTTATATTATATCAACACTAAGGGTTTAGTACAGCTGTACTTGTTATATTATATCAACACTGGGGGTATAGTACAGCTGTACTTGTTATATTATATCAACACTGGGGGTTTAGTTCAGCTGTGCTTGTTATATTATATCAACACTGGGGGTTTAGTTCAGCTGTACTTGTTATATTATATCAACACTGGGGGTTTAGTACAGCTGTACTTGTTATATTATATCAACACTGGGGGTTTAGTAAGCTGTACTTGTTATATTATATCAATACTGGGGGTTTAGTACAGCTGTACTTGTTATATTATATCAACACTGGGGGTTTAGTAAGCTGAACTTGTTATATTATATCAACACTGGGGGTTTAGTAAGCTGTACTTGTTATATTATATCAATACTGGGGGTTTAGTAAGCTAATAAAACCGCATAATAAGTTATATAATTATAAATGTAGACTGAAGTATTGTGACAGAAAATATGAGGAGGAGTGTGACCATCATGTCAGATCACAGCGCAGGTTGATCATTAAAATGTTTTGTAGTCAGGATGGGGGTCCCCCAGCCAAATCTCACTTAGGTCCCCAAATGTCTAGAGAAACGGGATATGTAATTGTAACCACATACTTTATGTTAATTAGTAATGACACTAAACTGTAAATACTGTTATTCTGTACTGGGCCAGATACGATCAACTTGCTGATGCTGTAATCCATCTCTTTATTCATTGGCTCTGAACCAAACTCCAACCTCAGATACAGGTGTTGTGATCACTGCTCATAGTTTTCTATCAGACAGGGTTTTTGTACCAATGAGTTTCATAGCAGTGTCTCCTGTTGACTGTTGGTACCACAGTATTGTAATGTAGTCTTGAATAGCATGGTTGCAGGTGAGTTGGACATTATCTTTAGATCCTTTTAGAATTGCAATAGGAGTCTGATGGACTTTACTGCTAAGAGACTGCCCTGTTGACAAAGAGAGAGAGAGAGAAAGAGACAGAGATACAGAGACAGAGGGAGTGAGAGAGATAGACACAGAGAGAGATAGGATATTTTATTTAGTTAAATGACATTCATACATTTGTTAGACTTCTCTTAATGAGTGGTGTAATACCTGTCACCCAGAGTGGTAGAGCTGCCAGGTGAATCAGAACTCTGATCATAGTGAAGAAGACTTGATGGAGAAGATGAATATGTTTCCTCAGTGGAGGAGAGATATGAGTGTCTCCTGGATGAAGCTCTGAGGTGAAAGGAGAGGGGCTGATGTAGTAGCATATGTTATTTAGGGTGGTGGTTAGTGGCAGTGTCAGAAAGTCTGTACCATAATGTTTGCTCATAGGACCTCACAGTGAACCTTTCTGACCATGACAATGAAATGAGACAGACATTATTACAAGTAGAGTTAGAGGTCCCCCTACAGTACATGATGAGACTAGTTAAACAAAGGTTAAATAAAAAGTGAAAAAGGACCTGAAAACAGGTTACTAACAGGTAGACCTGAAAACAGGTTACTAACAGGTAGACCTGAAAACAGGTTACTAACAGGTAGACCTGAAAACAGGTTACTAACAGGTAAACCTGAAAACAGTTTACTAACAGGTAGACCTGAATTCAGGTTATTAACAGGTAGACCTGAAAACAGGTTTGTGCACGTCTGTGTGTGTGGAGTAAAGGTTGTCCAGAGTTTTTTCCCCCTATAGTTACTCATTTAACATGCTGATAGAAATTTGGTTAGACGGATTTAAGTTACCCTGCATTAAAGTCCCCGGCCACTAGGAGCACAGCCTCTGGATGAGCATTTTCATGTTTGCTCATGGAGGTTTACAGGTCATTGAGTGCGGTCTTAGTGCCAGCATCTGTCTGTGGTGGAATGTAAACAGCTACGAAAAATACAGATGAAAACTCTCTAGGTAGATAGTGTGGTCTACAGCTTATCATGAGATACTCTACCTCAGGCAAGCAAAACCTCGAGACTTCCTTAGATATTGTGCACCAGCTGTTGTTTACATATATGCATAGGTCTCCACCCTGTGTTTTACCAGAGGCTGCTGTTCTATCCTCTCGATAGAGTACATAAGTATCCTAGCAGGACGGAAGGCAAAAGCAGGTTAGCCACATATCGCCTGATCCTCACAAGGCACCCTGATCTTTATCAGTGAAGTACAACTCTCCATATTTTCAAGCATAGTGGTGGCTACATCAGCTTAGGGTTATGCTTGACAGGTGAGTTTTTCAAGATAAAAAATAAACAGAATGGAGCTAAACACAGGCAAAATCCTGAACCTGGTTCAGTCTGCATTCCACCAGACACTGGGATATGAATTGTCAGGAGGACAATAACCTACAACACAAGGCCAAATCTAAACTGACATTGAATTCCAAGGAGACAGTGAATGTTCAACAGTGGCCAAGTCTTGAATTAAAATCTAATTGAAAATCTATGGCAGTATTCTGGGACTGAAAAGTTGAGCTTATAAAACTTTATTCTAAGTAATATTTACGTACCTGTAGACCAAAGTAGTGTGACAGAGAATATGATGAGCAGTGTGATCATCATGTCAGATCTCAATGCCAGAAACAGATCAGAGAGAGAGAGAGAGAGTAGACAGGTGAACACACATCTATCATGGCCAAATACCGACAGGGTGGCCAGGGGCCCTGACCTCCACAGGGCCCCCATTGTTATTTTTTTTGTCATTCTCACTCAGATATCATATTAGCATATAGTCAGTACAAAATGTGTAGAATTGCAGGAAATTTGTTATAAAATTGCAATGTTTTTTTATCCATCCATTGGTTTATAACTGCCCCATGGCAAAATGAGCAAATTGCCAAGAAATAATTTTTGCTATGACTGTCTGGAAGTGGTCTGAGTGGAGAGGGAGACAGAACATGTGCTGTTATTGGCAGAGAGGTTTGGAACTCTCTTTCTGATTGGTCTATTAGCTAATTTACCGCATGGTGATGTCACAGTGGAATGCCAAAACTCCATCCCACCAAAACATGCTGAAATTTCAGGTGGTCATTTCAAACAGCTCTTACACTAAATGGGCATTATCAAAACTTTCACACTTTCACAGTATTATTTGAACCTCATAGTGTGGGAAAATATATAAAACACAGCAAATCACGTTTTTGAATGCACTGGCCCTTTAAAACAGCAACATGTTCTGTACTCCCCATGAGAAAACGTGTAGAACTGCAGGAAATGTACTTTAAAACTTAATAATGTCTCTCCAGTCAAGAGGTTGGCCACAAATGTTTTGACGTTAGGATGGGGGCAAATCTAGCTTAAGTCCCTAAAAGCCTAGAGAATCAGGATATGACATTATAACTGCACAATTTATGTTAATAATAATTATTCATGACACTAAACTGTACATTTAAAAAAATACTGCATAGTTTCCTAAGAACTCGGAGAGGCGACCATCTCTGTCACCGCCATCTTGCATCTTCCAATACTGTTATACTGTAATCCATCTCTTTATTCATTGGCTCTGAACCAAACTCCAACCTCAGATACAGGTGTTGTGATCACTGCTCATAGTTTTCTATCAGACAGGGTTTTTGTAGAGGAGAGGAGGTTCTCTACATCACTGTGTTGGCTGGCTGCACAGTAATACACTGCACTGTCTTCAGGTGATCTCAGACTCAGTAGATGAAGATAAGCCTCTTTCGAACCATCTCCACTCACATTGAAGTGTTTTTCAAATGATTTCTCCATGGTTATTGTCTCGTAATATGCAAAACCAATGAGTTTCATAGCAGTGTCTCCTGGTGACTGTTGGTACCAGAGTATTGTGTAGTAGCTAGGGTTAGTATGGTTGCAGGTGAGTTGTACATTATCTTTAGATCCTTTCAGTATTGCAATAGGAATCTGATGGACTTCGGTACTAAGCGACTGCCCTGTGGACAAAGAGAGAGAGAGACAGAGAGAGAGAGAGAGAGAGAGAGAGAGAGAGAGAGAGAGAGAGAGAGAGAAAGAGAGACAGAGAGAGACAGAGAGAGTAAGATAGGATATTTTATTCTGTTTAACGACATTCATAGATTTGTTAGACTTCTCTTAATGAGTGGTTTAATACCTGTCACCCAGAGTGGTAGAGCTGCCAGGTGAATCAGAACTCTGATCATAGTGAAGAAGACTTGATGGAGAAGATGAATATGTTTCCTCAGTGGAGGAGAGATATGAGTGTCTCCTGGATGAAGCTCTGAGGTGAAAGGAGAGGGGCTGATGTAGTAGCATATGTTATTTAGGGTGGTGGTTAGTGGGAGAGTCAGAAAGTCTGTACCATAATGTTTGCTCATAGGACCTCACAGTGAACCTTTCTGATCATGACAATGAAATGAGACAGACATTATTACAAGTAGAGTTAGAGGTCTCCCTACAGTACATGTTGAGACCATCATCTCTTCAGATATTATATGTTATCCTATATCAACACTGGGGGTTCAGTACAGCTGTACTTGTTAAATTATATCAACACTGGGGGTTTAGTTCAGCTGTGCTTGGTATATTATATCATTACTGGGGGTTTAGTACAGCTGTACTTGTTGGATTATATCAACACTGGGGGTTTAGTACAGCTATACTTGTTATATTATATCAACACTGGGGGTTTAGTTCAGCTGTACTTGTTATATTATATCAACACTGGGGGTTTAGTTCAGCTGTACTTGTTATATTATATCAACACTGGGGGTTTAGTACAGCTGTACTAGTTATATTATATCAACACTGGGGGTTTAGTTCAGCTGTACTTGTTATATTATATCAACACTGGGGATTTAGTACAGCTGTCCTTGTTATATTATATCAACACTGGGGGTTTAGTGCAGCTGTACTTGTTATATTATATCAACACTGGGGGTTTAGTTCAGCTGTACTTGTTATATTATATCAACACTGGGGATTTAGTACAGCTGTCCTTGTTATATTATATCAACACTGGGGGTTTAGTTCAGCTGTACTTTTTATATTATATCAACACTGGGGGTTTAGTACAGCTGTACTTGTTATATTATATCAACACTGGGGGTTTAGTTCAGCTGTACTTGTTATATTATATCAACACTGGGGGTTTAGTTCAGCTGTACTTGTTATATTATATCAACACTGGGGGTTTAGTTCAGCTGTACTTGTTATATTATATCAACACTGGGGGTTTAGTACAGCTGTACTTGTTATATTATATCAACACTGGGGGTTTAGTACAGCTGTACTTGTTATATTATATCAACACTGGGGGTTTAGTTCAGCTGTACTTGTTATATTATATCAACACTGGGGGTTTAGTTCAGCTGTACTTGTTATATTATATCAACACTGGGGGTTTAGTTCAGCTGTACTTGTTATATTATATCAACACTGGGGGTTTAGTACAGCTGTACTTGTTATATTATATCAACACTGGGGGTTTAGTACAGCTGTACTTGTTATATTATATCAACACTGGGGGTTTAGTACAGCTGTACTTGTTATATTATATCAACACTGGGGGTTTAGTTCAGCTGTACTTGTTATATTATATCAACACTGGGGGTTTAGTACAGCTGTACTTGTTATATTATATCAACACTGGGGGTTTAGTACAGCTGTACTTGTTATATTATATCAACACTGGGGGTTTAGTACAGCTGTACTTGTTATATTATATCAACACTGGGGGTTTAGTTCAGCTGTACTTGTTATATTATATCAACACTGGGGGTTTAGTACAGCTATACTTGTTATATTATATCAACACTGTGGGTTTAGTTCAGCTGTACTTGTTATATTATATCAACACTGGCGGTTTAGTTCAGCTGTACTTGTTATATTATATCAACACTGGGGGTTTAGTTCAGCTGTACTTGTTATATTATATCAACACTGGGGGTTTAGAAAAGTTAAAAAGGACCTGAAAACAGGTTACTAACAGGTAGACCTGAAAACAGGTTACTAACAGGTAGACCTGAAAACAGGTTACTAACAGGTAGACCTGAAAACAGGTTACTAACAGGTAAACCTGAAAACAGGTTATTAACAGATAGACCTGAAAACAGGTTACTAACAGGTAAACCTGAAAACAGGTTACTAACAGGTAGACCTGAAAACAGGTTACTAACAGATAGACCTGAAAACAGGATACTAACAGGTAAACCTGAAAACAGGTTACTAACAGATAGACCTGAAAACAGGTTACTAACAGGTAGACCTGAAAACAGGTTACTAACAGGTAGACCTGAAAACAGGTTACTAACAGGTAAACCTGAAAACAGGTTACTAACAGATAGACCTGAAAACAGGTTACTAACAGGTAGACCTGAAAACAGGTTACTAACAGGTAAACCTGAAAACAGGTTACTAACAGGTAGACCTGAAAACAGGTTACTAACAGGTAGACCTGAAAACAGGTTACTAACAGGTAGACCTGAAAACAGGTTACTAACAGGTAGACCTGAAAACAGGTTACTAACAGGTAGACCTGAAAACAGGTTACTAAAAGGTAGACCTGAAAACAGGTTATAAACAGATAGACCTGAAAACAGGTTACTAACAGGTAGACCTGAAAACAGGTTACTAACAGGTATACCTGAAAACAGGTTACTAACAGGTAGACCTGAAAACAGGTTACAAACAGGTAGACCTGAAAACAGGTTACTAACAGGTAGACCTGAAAACAGGTTACTAAAAGGTAGACCTGAAAACAGGTTATAAACAGATAGACCTGAAAACAGGTTACTAACAGGTATACCTGAAAACAGGTTACTAACAGGTAGACCTGAAAACAGGTTACTAACAGGTAGACCTGAAAACAGGTTTTAAACAGGTAGACCTGAAAACAGGTTACTAACAGGTAGACCTGAAAACAGGTTACTAACAGGTAAACCTGAAAACAGGTTACTAACAGATAGACCTGAAAACAGGTTACTAACAGGTAGACCTGAAAACAGGTTACTAACAGGTAAACCTGAAAACAGGTTACTAACAGGTAGACCTGAAAACAGGTTACTAACAGGTAGACCTGAAAACAGGTTACTAACAGGTAGACCTGAAAACAGGTTACTAACAGGTAGACCTGAAAACAGGTTACTAACAGGTAGACCTGAAAACAGGTTACTAACAGGTAGACCTGAAAACAGATTACTAACAGGTAGACCTGAAAACAGGTTACTAACAGGTAGACCTGAAAACAGATTACTAACAGGTAGACCTGAAAACAGATTACTAACAGGTAGACCTGAAAACAGGTTACTAACAGGTAGACCTGAAAACAGGTTACTAACAGGTAGACCTGAAAACAGGTTACTAACAGGTAGACCTGAAAACAGACTACTAACAGGTAGACCTGAAAACAGATTACTAACAGGTAGACCTGAGAACAGGTTACTAACAGGTAGACCTGAAAACAGGTTATAAACAGGTAGACCTGAAAACAGGTTACTAACAGGTAGACCTGAAAACAGGTTTTAAACAGGTAGACCTGAAAACAGGTTTTAAACAGGTAGAACTGAAAACAGGTTACTAACAGGTAGACCTGAAAACAGGTTATAAACAGGTAGACCTGAAAACAGGTTACTAACAGGTAGACCTGAAAACAGGTTTTAAACAGGTAGACCTGAAAACAGGTTACTAACAGGTAGACCTGAAAACAGGTTACTAAACAGGTAGACCTGAAAACAGGTTACTAACAGGTAGACCTGAAAACAGGTTATAAACAGGTAGACCTGAAAACAGGTTACTAACAGGTAGACCTGAAAACAGGTTTTAAACAGGTAGACCTGAAAACAGGTTTTAAACAGGTAGACCTGAAAACAGGTTACTAACAGGTAGACCTGAAAACAGGTTATAAACAGGTAGACCTGAAAACAGGTTACTAACAGGTAGACCTGAAAACAGGTTTTAAACATGTAGACCCGAAAACAGGTTACTAACAGGTAAACCTGTAAACAGATTACTAACAGGTAGACCTGAAAACAGGTTACTAACAGGTAGACCTGAAAACAGGTTACTAACAGGTAGACCTGAAAACAGGTTTTAAACAGGTAGACCTGAAATCAGGTTACTAACAGGTAGACCTGAAAACAGGTTACTAACAGGTAAACCTGAAAACAGGTTACTAACAGGTAGACCTGAAAACAGGTTACTAACAGGTAGACCTGAAAACAGGTTACTAACAGGTAGACCTGAAAACAGGTTACTAACAGGTAGACCTGAAAACAGGTTATAAACAGATAGACCTGAAAACAGGTTACTAACAGGTAGACCTGAAAACAGGTTACTAACAGGTATACCTGAAAACAGGTTACTAACAGGTAGACCTGAAAACAGGTTACAAACAGGTAGACCTGAAAACAGGTTACTAACAGGTAGACCTGAAAACAGGTTATAAACAGGTAGACCTGAAAACAGGTTACTAACAGGTAGACCTGAAAACAGATTACTAACAGGTAGACCTGAAAACAGGTTACTAACAGGTAGACCTGAAAACAGGTTATAAACAGGTAGACCTGAAAACAGGTTACTAACAGGTAGACCTGAAAACAGGTTTTTAACAGGTAGACCTGAAAACAGGTTTTAAACAGGTAGACCTGAAAACAGGTTACTAACAGGTAGACCTGAAAACAGGTTACTAACAGGTAAACCTGAAAACAGGTTACTAACAGATAGACCTGAAAACAGGTTACTAACAGGTAGACCTGAAAACAGGTTACTAACAGGTAAACCTGAAAACAGGTTACTAACAGGTAGACCTGAAAACAGGTTACTAACAGGTAGACCTGAAAACAGGTTACTAACAGGTAGACCTGAAAACAGGTTACTAACAGGTAGACCTGAAAACAGGTTTTAAACAGGTAGACCTGAAAACAGGTTACTAACAGGTAGACCTGAAATCAGGTTACTAACAGGTAAACCTGAAAACAGGTTACTAACAGTTAGACCTGAAAACAGGTAACTAACAGGTAAACCTGAAAGGAAATCTACTGGCAGGTCTTAATAAAGTTCAGGAGTAAACATTTGCTGAGCAAGTCACATAATAAGTTGAATGGACTCACAGTTTGCAATAGTAGTGTTCAACATGATTTTTGAATGACTACCTCATCTCCATACCACACACATAGAATTATCTGTAAGGTCCCTCAGTTGAGTAGTTAATTTCAAACACATTTTTAACCACAAATACCAGGGAGGTTTTCCAATGTCTCTCAAGGAAGGGCACCTATTGGTAGATGGGTAAAAAAAGGCAGACATTGAATATCCCTTTGAGCATGGTGAAGTTATTGATTATTCTTTGAATGGTGTATCAATACACCCAGTCAATACAAATATACAGGCATCCTTCCTAACTCAGTTGCCGGAAAGGAAGGAAATGGCTTAGACATTTCACCATGAGGCCAATGGGGACTTAAAAACAGTTACAGAGTTTAATGGCTGTGACAGGATACAACTGAGGATGGATCAACATTGGAGTTACTCCACAAAACAAACCTAATTAACAGTGTGAGAAGAACGAAGCTTGTACAGAATAAAAATATTCCAAAACATGCATCCTGTTTGCAACAATGCATTAAAATAATACTGCAAACAATGTGGCAAAGCAATGAACTTTTTGTCCTGAATACAAAATGTTATTTTTTTGGCAAATCCTATACAACACATTACAAAGTACCACTCGTCATATTTTCAAGTGTAGTGGTGGCTGCATCATGTTATGGGTATGTTTGTAATCGTTAAGGACTGGGGAGTTTTTCAGGATAAAAAATTAAAAGAACTGCACTAAGAACAGACAAAAGCCAGGAGGAAAACCTGGTTCAGTCTGCTTTCCACCAGACACTGGGATATCAATTCACCTTTCAGCAGGACAATAACCTAAAACACAAGGCCAAATCTACACTGCAGTTGACTACCAAGAAGACAGTGAATGTTCCAGATTGGCTGAGTTACAGTGTTGACTTAAATCTAATTGAAAATCTATGGCAGTATTATGGGACTGAAAAGATGACCTTATTAAACTGCAAAATAATTTACAGTTGAAGTCGGAAGTTTACATAGACCTTAGCCAAATACATTTAAACTCTGTTTTTCACAATTCCTGACATTTAGGTCAGTTAGGATCTTAGGTTATTTAGGATCACCACTTTATTTTAAGAATGTGAAATGTCAGAATAAGAGTAGAGATAATGGATTATTTCAGCTTTTGTTTCTTTCATCACATTCCCAGTGGGACAGAAGTTTACATACACTCAATTAGTATTTGGTAGGGTTAAATTGTTTATCTTGGGTCAAACGTTTTGGGTAGCCTTCCACAAACGTCCCACAATACACACTCAACCCTTTCCCCCCACACAACCATAGGCTCACATTCTCAACAGTCCTAAATCTTAGTCTGCCTACACATTCTGACTAGGTGGTTAGTCACCTTAAAATCATTGAAACAACTGCTTTTTATGCTTTTGTATCTTTTTTTCTGAACGTTGAATATAATAAAGTACATTTGTAAATTGGTCTGTTTTTGTGCTTGTTTGCTGTGGGATTTTATAACTCTGTTTATGACAGATGACAGATTATGACAGTGGTTGAAGACAGGTGCAGGTGTATAGAGCTGTAGTCAGGATTATATGAGAGGATCAGAGAGGGTTTTTGTAGAGGAGAGAGGGTATAGTGAAACACTGTGCTTTAGTAGCAGCACAGAAATACACTGCACTGTCTTCAGTTCCTCTCAGTTTAGCAATATGTAGATATGCCATTTTCCCAGTTGCAGCATCTCCACTCACAGTAAAACGCCCTTTAAAGGAATCTTCCACGGCAGGATTGGTGAGTAGCACATACCCAATGAGTTTCAGAGCAGTGTCTTGTTCTGACTGCTGGTACCACAGTATCATGTTGTAGCTTGGAACAGTATGGCTGCAGTTCAGTTGAACGTTATCGTCAGGCCCTTTTAGTATTGCAGTAGGAGTCTGCTGGACTTGGTCTGTTTGTGACAGCCCTGTGGATGAAAACAGAACAACTAAAAACTACAGTATTACTCAATATATTGACAGTAATATATTTGGGTAGTAAATATCTTTCATCTGAACAGTGATAGAGTACCTGTCACCCACAGTGGTAGAGTTGCAACATATATGAGAAGCTTGATCATGTTGATGGTTCTGGAGAGAAGAGTCACATGGACAAGGAGAAAGGGTTTTCAGATCGTCAGGGATGTGATGGAGGCTAGTGGGAGTGTCAAATGTATTGTTTGCATCCGAAATGGCACACTATTCCCTATATAGTGCACTTCTTTAGACCAGAGCCCTATGGCACCCTATTCCCTATATAGTGCAATACTTTAGACCAGAGCCCTATGGCACCCTATTCCCTATATAGTGCACTTCTTTAGACCAGAGCCCTATGGCACCCTATTCCCTATATATTGCCCTACTTTTGACCACAGCCAATAGGGGTGAAAAGAGAAAAACGTAGAACTGAGCTGCCGGAGGGGAAGGAAATGACATCATGATGTGCATTGATATTCAAAACAGATGCATAGTTCCCCGAAAGGTCTCCTGTTGACATAAAGGTGTATTGTAGAATAAACCGGAAATAGTGGTTTATGGCAGGTGTGTTGATGTGCCCAGGACATCTATAGTGGTTTATAACAGGTGTGCTGGGTGTTGATGTGCCCAGGACATCTATAGTGGTTTATAACAGGTGTACTGGGTGTTGATGTACACTACAGTTAAGGTATATAGGATCGGAGGGTTTTTGTAGGGAAGAGAAGGGTATCTACATCACTGTGTTGGCTGGCTGCACAGTAATACACTGCACTGTTTTCAGGGTCTGACAGAAACTGAAGTGAGGCTTCTATCTCTCCATCTCCACGGATTTCAAAGTGCTGTTTGAATTGATCTTCAATTGTTGGATTCTTATAAAACACAACTCCAATCAGTTTCAGATTAGTATCAGCTATTGACTGCTGGTACCACAATATAGTATAGTATGAACTGAGAGTATGGCTGCATTTGATTATCACTGTAACATTGGGACTTTCCAATAGTGCTGAGGGAACCTGGAGGACTTTACTGCTCAGAGAACTTCCTGTGAAGAAAACAAGAGATTCATATTTAAACAGCCTGATTCATCAGACACAAGACTATTAGCAGGGAGTGTTTTCAGGATGAACAGACATTCTACAGACATGTCGTTATTACCTGTGAGCCAGAACAATGAGAGGGTGAACGTCAGGAAACCTCTGATCATGATGACTGACTCAAATCGATGAAAAACTGACATGATGATGATGATGATGATGTTGATGTTTCCTCAGTGGAGGAGAGATATGAGTGTCTCCTGGATGAAGCTCTGAGGTGAAAGGAGAGGGGCTGATGTAGTAGCATATTTTATTTAGGGTGGTGGTTAGTGGGAGTGTCAGAAAGTCTGTACCATAATGTTTGCTCATAGGACCTCACAGTGAACCTTTCTGATCATGACAATGAAATGAGACAGACATTATTAGAAGTAGAGTTAGAGGTCCCCCTACAGTACATGATGAGACCATCACCTCTTCAGATATTATATGCTGTCCTATATCAACACTGGGGGTTTAGTTCAGCTGTACTTGTTATATTATATCAACACTGGGGGTTTAGTACAACTGTACTTGTTATATTATATCAACACTGGGGGTTTAGTACAGCTGTACTTGTTATATTATATCAACACTGGGGGTTTAGTACAGCTGTACTTGTTATATTATATCAACACTGGGGGTTTAGTTCAGCTGTACTTGTTATATTATATCAACACTGGGGGTTTAGTACAGCTGTACTTGTTATATTATATCAACACTGGGGGTTTAGTTCAGCTGTACTTGTTATATTATATCAACACTGGGGGTTTAGTACAGCTGTACTTGTTATATTATATCAACACTGGGGGTTTAGTACAGCTGTACTTGTTATATTATATCAACACTGGGGGTTTAGTACAGCTGTACTTGTTATATTATATCAACACTGGGAGTTTAGTTCAGCTGTACTTGTTATATTATATCAACACTGGGAGTTTAGTACAGCTGTACTTGTTAAATTATATCAACACTGGGGGTTTAGTACAGCTGTACTTGTTATATTATATCAACACTGGGGGTTTAGTTCAGCTGTACTTGTTATATTATATCAACACTGGGGGTTTAGTACAGCTGTACTTGTTATATTATATCAACACTGGGGGTTTAGTTCAGCTGTACTTGTTATATTATATCAACACTGGGGGTTTAGTGCAGCTGTACTTGTTATATTATATCAACACTGGGGGGTTAGTACAGCTGTACTTGTTATATTATATCAACACTGGGAGATTTGTTCAGCTGTACTTGTTATATTATATCTACACTGGGGGTTTAGTACAGCTGTACTTGTTAAATTATATCAACACTGGGGGTTTAGTTCAGCTGTACTTGTTATATTATATCAACACTGGGGGTTTAGTACAGCTGTACTTGTTATATTGTAACGACGTTCGTCTGTAGGAGGAGAAGCGGACCAAAAAGCAGCGTGGTGGTTATTCATGTTCTTTAATGGAAAACTGAACGATACATGAAATAACTCAAATCTACAAAACAACAAACGGAACGTGAAAACCTATACAGCCTATCCTGTGACAACAAACACAGTGACAGGAACAATCACCCACAAACACACAGTGAAACCCAGGCTACCTAAGTATGATTCTCAATCAGAGACAACTAATGACACCTGCCTCTGATTGAGAACCATACTAGGCCGAAAACATAGAAATGCCCCAAAACATAGAAAAACAAACAGACTGCCCACCCAACTCACGCCCTGACCATACTAAATAAATACAAAACAACAGAAATAGAGGTCAGAACGTGACAGTACCCCCCCCCAAAGGTGCGGACTCCGGCCGCAAAACCTTGACCTATAGGGGAGGGTCTGGGTGGGCGTCTGTCCGCGGTGGCGGCTCTGGCGCGGGACGCGGACCCCACTTCACCATTGTCTTAGTCCGCCTTATTGTCCGCCTCCCTGGCTTACTCACCATGGCCACCCCTCTCAATGACCCCACTGGACAGAGGGGCTGCTCGGGACAGAGGGACAACTGCTCGGGACAGAGGGGCAGCTGCTCGGGACAGAGGGGCGATAGCAGCTCGGGACAGAGGGGCGATAGCAGCTCGGGACAGAGGGGCGGCAGCTGCTCGGGACAGAGGGGCGGCAGCTGCTCGGGACAGAGGGACAGCTGCTCGGGACAGAGGGACAGCTGCTCGGGACAGAGGGACAGCTGCTCGGGACAGAGGGACAGCTGCTCGGGACAGAGGGGCGGCAGCAGCTTGGGACAGAGGGGCGACAGCTGCTCTGGACAGAGGGGCAGCTGCTCGGGCGGCCCCTGGCTGACTGACGGCACTGGCGGCCCCTGGCTTACTGGCGGCCCCTGGCTGACTGGCGGCACTGGCGGCCCCTGGCTTACTGGCGGCCCCTGGCTTACTGGCGGCACTGGCGGCCCCTGGCTGACTGGCGGCACTGGCGGCCCCTGGCTGACTGGCGGCACTGGCGGCCCCTGGCTGACTGGCGGCACTGGCGGCCCCTGGCTGACGGGCGGCACTGGCGGCCCCTGGCTGACGGGCGGCACTGGCGGCTCCTGGCTGACGGGCGGCACTGGCGGCTCCTGGCTGACGGGCGGCACTGGCGGCTCCTGGCAGACGGGCGGCACTGGCGGCGCTGGGCAGACGGGCGGCACTGGCGGCGCTGGGCAGACGGGCGGGGCTGGCGGCGCTGGGCAGACGGACGGCGCTGGCGCCGCTGGGCAGACGGGCGGCGTTGGCGGCGCTGGGCAGACGGGAGGCTCAGCTGGCGCTGGGCAGACGGGAAGCTCAGCTGGCGCTGGGCAGACGGGAAGCTCAGCTGGCGCTGGGCAGACGGGAAGCTCAGCTGGCGCTGGGCAGACGGGAAGCTCCGGCAACGCTGGAGAAGAGGAAGGCCCTGGTAGCGCCGGAGAGGCGGGAGGCTCCGGCAGCGGCGCCGGACAGGCGGGAGGCTCCGGCAGCGGCGCCGGACAGGCGGGAGGCTCCGGCAGCGGCGCCGGACAGGCGGGAGGCTCCGGCAGAGGCGCCGGACAGGCGGGAGGCTCCGGCAGAGGCGCCGGACAGGCGGGAGGCTCCGGCAGCGGCGCCGGACAGGCGGGAGGCTCCGGCAGAGGCGCCGGACAGGTGGGAGGCTCCGGCAGCGCTGGAGAGGAGGAAGCCCCTGTAAGGATGGGCCGGAGAGACAGCCTGGTACGGGGGGCTGCCACCGGAGGGCTGGTGCGTGGAGGTGGTGACGGATAGACCGGACCGTGAAGGCGTACTGGAGATCTTGAGAGCAGGGCTGGCACCAACCGCCCTGGCTGGATCTTCACCCTAGCCCGGCAGATGTGGGGAGCTGGGATGTAGCGCACCGGGCTAAGCACGCGTACTGGGGACACCGTGCGCACAACTGCATAACACGGTGCCTGACCAGCACCACGCCCGCCACAGTTAGCACTGCTAGGAGCACTGTAGTGCTGAGATGGCACAGGACGTGCAAGGCTAGGGAGATGCACAGGAGGCCTGGTGCGTGAGGCTGGCACAGTCTTCACCAGACCCCTCGCTCGTACCTCAGGATGAGTATGGAGAGCTGACCCCGGTGCCATTAAATCCCTGACACGCTCCGTCGGGCGAATGTCGTGCCTCATGCACCAAACCAGCAAGTCCCTCATATCACTCTCCTCCAATTTCCCCATTAACTCCTTCACAGTCTCTGCTTCGCTCACCTCCAACACCAGCTCTGGTTCTGAGCTCCTCCTTGGCTCCTCACGATAAACGGGGGGAGTTGGCTCAGGTCTGACTCCTGACTCTGCCACACTCCCCCTGTGCCCCCCCCCAAGAAATTTTTGGGGCTGACTCTCGGGCTTCCGTCCGCGCCGCCGTGCTTGCTTCGCCAACCTCATTCTCCTGTAACCTTCCGCGCACTGTTCCATCGAATCCCAGGCGGGCTCCGGCACTCTCCCTGGGTCGACCGCCCACCTGTCTATCTCCTCCCAAGTTGTGTAGTCCAGATT
This sequence comes from Oncorhynchus mykiss, assembly GCF_013265735.2. Lineage (NCBI taxonomy): Eukaryota > Metazoa > Chordata > Actinopteri > Salmoniformes > Salmonidae > Oncorhynchus > Oncorhynchus mykiss. The sequence goes on from NC_048583.1 coordinate 63,832,949, forward strand.
CTGCTCCCATGTCCCAAAATCCTGATCTCGCTGTTGCTGTTCCTGCTGCTGCTGCCTCTGTTCCTTCTCCTGCTGCTGCTGTTGCTGTTGCCCGTTACCACGCCGCTTGGTCCTGTTTGGTTGGGTGATTCTGTAACGACGTTCGTCTGTAGGAGGAGAAGCGGACCAAAAAGCAGCGTGGTGGTTATTCATGTTCTTTAATGGAAAACTGAACGATACATGAAATAACTCAAATCTACAAAACAACAAACGGAACGTGAAAACCTATACAGCCTATCCTGTGACAACAAACACAGTGACAGGAACAATCACCCACAAACACACAGTGAAACCCAGGCTACCTAAGTATGATTCTCAATCAGAGACAACTAATGACACCTGCCTCTGATTGAGAACCATACTAGGCCGAAAACATAGAAATGCCCCAAAACATAGAAAAACAAACATAGACTGCCCACCCAACTCACGCCCTGACCATACTAAATAAATACAAAACAACAGAAATAGAGGTCAGAACGTGACATATATTATATCAACACTGGGGGTTTAGTACAGCTGTACTTGTTATATTATATCAACACTAAGGGTTTAGTACAGCTGTACTTGTTATATTATATCAACACTGGGGGTTTAGTTCAGCTGTACTTGTTATATTATATCAACACTGGGAGTTTAGTTCAGCTGTACTTGTTACATTATATCAACACTGGGGGTTTAGTTCAGCTGTACTTGTTATATTATATCAACACTGGGGGTTTAGTTCAGCTGTACTTGTTATATTATATCAACACTGGGGGTTTAGTTCAGCTGTACTTGTTATATTATATCAACACTGGGGGTTTAGTTCAGCTGTACTTGTTATATTATATCAACACTAAGGGTTTAGTACAGCTGTACTTGTTATATTATATCAACACTGGGGGTATAGTACAGCTGTACTTGTTATATTATATCAACACTGGGGGTTTAGTTCAGCTGTGCTTGTTATATTATATCAACACTGGGGGTTTAGTTCAGCTGTACTTGTTATATTATATCAACACTGGGGGTTTAGTACAGCTGTACTTGTTATATTATATCAACACTGGGGGTTTAGTAAGCTGTACTTGTTATATTATATCAATACTGGGGGTTTAGTACAGCTGTACTTGTTATATTATATCAACACTGGGGGTTTAGTAAGCTGTACTTGTTATATTATATCAACACTGGGGGTTTAGTAAGCTGTACTTGTTATATTATATCAATACTGGGGGTTTAGTAAGCTAATAAAACCGCATAATAAGTTATATAATTATAAATGTAGACTGAAGTATTGTGACAGAAAATATGAGGAGGAGTGTGACCATCATGTCAGATCACAGCGCAGGTTGATCATTAAAATGTTTTGTAGTCAGGATGGGGGTCCCCCAGCCAAATCTCACTTAGGTCCCCAAATGTCTAGAGAAACGGGATATGTAATTGTAACCACATACTTTATGTTAATTAGTAATGACACTAAACTGTAAATACTGTTATTCTGTACTGGGCCAGATACGATCAACTTGCTGATGCTGTAATCCATCTCTTTATTCATTGGCTCTGAACCAAACTCCAACCTCAGATACAGGTGTTGTGATCACTGCTCATAGTTTTCTATCAGACAGGGTTTTTGTACCAATGAGTTTCATAGCAGTGTCTCCTGTTGACTGTTGGTACCACAGTATTGTAATGTAGTCTTGAATAGCATGGTTGCAGGTGAGTTGGACATTATCTTTAGATCCTTTTAGAATTGCAATAGGAGTCTGATGGACTTTACTGCTAAGAGACTGCCCTGTTGACAAAGAGAGAGAGAGAGAAAGAGACAGAGATACAGAGACAGAGGGAGTGAGAGAGATAGACACAGAGAGAGATAGGATATTTTATTTAGTTAAATGACATTCATACATTTGTTAGACTTCTCTTAATGAGTGGTGTAATACCTGTCACCCAGAGTGGTAGAGCTGCCAGGTGAATCAGAACTCTGATCATAGTGAAGAAGACTTGATGGAGAAGATGAATATGTTTCCTCAGTGGAGGAGAGATATGAGTGTCTCCTGGATGAAGCTCTGAGGTGAAAGGAGAGGGGCTGATGTAGTAGCATATGTTATTTAGGGTGGTGGTTAGTGGCAGTGTCAGAAAGTCTGTACCATAATGTTTGCTCATAGGACCTCACAGTGAACCTTTCTGACCATGACAATGAAATGAGACAGACATTATTACAAGTAGAGTTAGAGGTCCCCCTACAGTACATGATGAGACTAGTTAAACAAAGGTTAAATAAAAAGTGAAAAAGGACCTGAAAACAGGTTACTAACAGGTAGACCTGAAAACAGGTTACTAACAGGTAGACCTGAAAACAGGTTACTAACAGGTAGACCTGAAAACAGGTTACTAACAGGTAAACCTGAAAACAGTTTACTAACAGGTAGACCTGAATTCAGGTTATTAACAGGTAGACCTGAAAACAGGTTTGTGCACGTCTGTGTGTGTGGAGTAAAGGTTGTCCAGAGTTTTTTCCCCCTATAGTTACTCATTTAACATGCTGATAGAAATTTGGTTAGACGGATTTAAGTTACCCTGCATTAAAGTCCCCGGCCACTAGGAGCACAGCCTCTGGATGAGCATTTTCATGTTTGCTCATGGAGGTTTACAGGTCATTGAGTGCGGTCTTAGTGCCAGCATCTGTCTGTGGTGGAATGTAAACAGCTACGAAAAATACAGATGAAAACTCTCTAGGTAGATAGTGTGGTCTACAGCTTATCATGAGATACTCTACCTCAGGCAAGCAAAACCTCGAGACTTCCTTAGATATTGTGCACCAGCTGTTGTTTACATATATGCATAGGTCTCCACCCTGTGTTTTACCAGAGGCTGCTGTTCTATCCTCTCGATAGAGTACATAAGTATCCTAGCAGGACGGAAGGCAAAAGCAGGTTAGCCACATATCGCCTGATCCTCACAAGGCACCCTGATCTTTATCAGTGAAGTACAACTCTCCATATTTTCAAGCATAGTGGTGGCTACATCAGCTTAGGGTTATGCTTGACAGGTGAGTTTTTCAAGATAAAAAATAAACAGAATGGAGCTAAACACAGGCAAAATCCTGAACCTGGTTCAGTCTGCATTCCACCAGACACTGGGATATGAATTGTCAGGAGGACAATAACCTACAACACAAGGCCAAATCTAAACTGACATTGAATTCCAAGGAGACAGTGAATGTTCAACAGTGGCCAAGTCTTGAATTAAAATCTAATTGAAAATCTATGGCAGTATTCTGGGACTGAAAAGTTGAGCTTATAAAACTTTATTCTAAGTAATATTTACGTACCTGTAGACCAAAGTAGTGTGACAGAGAATATGATGAGCAGTGTGATCATCATGTCAGATCTCAATGCCAGAAACAGATCAGAGAGAGAGAGAGAGAGTAGACAGGTGAACACACATCTATCATGGCCAAATACCGACAGGGTGGCCAGGGGCCCTGACCTCCACAGGGCCCCCATTGTTATTTTTTTTGTCATTCTCACTCAGATATCATATTAGCATATAGTCAGTACAAAATGTGTAGAATTGCAGGAAATTTGTTATAAAATTGCAATGTTTTTTTATCCATCCATTGGTTTATAACTGCCCCATGGCAAAATGAGCAAATTGCCAAGAAATAATTTTTGCTATGACTGTCTGGAAGTGGTCTGAGTGGAGAGGGAGACAGAACATGTGCTGTTATTGGCAGAGAGGTTTGGAACTCTCTTTCTGATTGGTCTATTAGCTAATTTACCGCATGGTGATGTCACAGTGGAATGCCAAAACTCCATCCCACCAAAACATGCTGAAATTTCAGGTGGTCATTTCAAACAGCTCTTACACTAAATGGGCATTATCAAAACTTTCACACTTTCACAGTATTATTTGAACCTCATAGTGTGGGAAAATATATAAAACACAGCAAATCACGTTTTTGAATGCACTGGCCCTTTAAAACAGCAACATGTTCTGTACTCCCCATGAGAAAACGTGTAGAACTGCAGGAAATGTACTTTAAAACTTAATAATGTCTCTCCAGTCAAGAGGTTGGCCACAAATGTTTTGACGTTAGGATGGGGGCAAATCTAGCTTAAGTCCCTAAAAGCCTAGAGAATCAGGATATGACATTATAACTGCACAATTTATGTTAATAATAATTATTCATGACACTAAACTGTACATTTAAAAAAATACTGCATAGTTTCCTAAGAACTCGGAGAGGCGACCATCTCTGTCACCGCCATCTTGCATCTTCCAATACTGTTATACTGTAATCCATCTCTTTATTCATTGGCTCTGAACCAAACTCCAACCTCAGATACAGGTGTTGTGATCACTGCTCATAGTTTTCTATCAGACAGGGTTTTTGTAGAGGAGAGGAGGTTCTCTACATCACTGTGTTGGCTGGCTGCACAGTAATACACTGCACTGTCTTCAGGTGATCTCAGACTCAGTAGATGAAGATAAGCCTCTTTCGAACCATCTCCACTCACATTGAAGTGTTTTTCAAATGATTTCTCCATGGTTATTGTCTCGTAATATGCAAAACCAATGAGTTTCATAGCAGTGTCTCCTGGTGACTGTTGGTACCAGAGTATTGTGTAGTAGCTAGGGTTAGTATGGTTGCAGGTGAGTTGTACATTATCTTTAGATCCTTTCAGTATTGCAATAGGAATCTGATGGACTTCGGTACTAAGCGACTGCCCTGTGGACAAAGAGAGAGAGAGACAGAGAGAGAGAGAGAGAGAGAGAGAGAGAGAGAGAGAGAGAGAGAGAGAGAAAGAGAGACAGAGAGAGACAGAGAGAGTAAGATAGGATATTTTATTCTGTTTAACGACATTCATAGATTTGTTAGACTTCTCTTAATGAGTGGTTTAATACCTGTCACCCAGAGTGGTAGAGCTGCCAGGTGAATCAGAACTCTGATCATAGTGAAGAAGACTTGATGGAGAAGATGAATATGTTTCCTCAGTGGAGGAGAGATATGAGTGTCTCCTGGATGAAGCTCTGAGGTGAAAGGAGAGGGGCTGATGTAGTAGCATATGTTATTTAGGGTGGTGGTTAGTGGGAGTGTCAGAAAGTCTGTACCATAATGTTTGCTCATAGGACCTCACAGTGAACCTTTCTGATCATGACAATGAAATGAGACAGACATTATTACAAGTAGAGTTAGAGGTCTCCCTACAGTACATGTTGAGACCATCATCTCTTCAGATATTATATGTTATCCTATATCAACACTGGGGGTTCAGTACAGCTGTACTTGTTAAATTATATCAACACTGGGGGTTTAGTTCAGCTGTGCTTGGTATATTATATCATTACTGGGGGTTTAGTACAGCTGTACTTGTTGGATTATATCAACACTGGGGGTTTAGTACAGCTATACTTGTTATATTATATCAACACTGGGGGTTTAGTTCAGCTGTACTTGTTATATTATATCAACACTGGGGGTTTAGTTCAGCTGTACTTGTTATATTATATCAACACTGGGGGTTTAGTACAGCTGTACTAGTTATATTATATCAACACTGGGGGTTTAGTTCAGCTGTACTTGTTATATTATATCAACACTGGGGATTTAGTACAGCTGTCCTTGTTATATTATATCAACACTGGGGGTTTAGTGCAGCTGTACTTGTTATATTATATCAACACTGGGGGTTTAGTTCAGCTGTACTTGTTATATTATATCAACACTGGGGATTTAGTACAGCTGTCCTTGTTATATTATATCAACACTGGGGGTTTAGTTCAGCTGTACTTTTTATATTATATCAACACTGGGGGTTTAGTACAGCTGTACTTGTTATATTATATCAACACTGGGGGTTTAGTTCAGCTGTACTTGTTATATTATATCAACACTGGGGGTTTAGTTCAGCTGTACTTGTTATATTATATCAACACTGGGGGTTTAGTTCAGCTGTACTTGTTATATTATATCAACACTGGGGGTTTAGTACAGCTGTACTTGTTATATTATATCAACACTGGGGGTTTAGTACAGCTGTACTTGTTATATTATATCAACACTGGGGGTTTAGTTCAGCTGTACTTGTTATATTATATCAACACTGGGGGTTTAGTTCAGCTGTACTTGTTATATTATATCAACACTGGGGGTTTAGTTCAGCTGTACTTGTTATATTATATCAACACTGGGGGTTTAGTACAGCTGTACTTGTTATATTATATCAACACTGGGGGTTTAGTACAGCTGTACTTGTTATATTATATCAACACTGGGGGTTTAGTACAGCTGTACTTGTTATATTATATCAACACTGGGGGTTTAGTTCAGCTGTACTTGTTATATTATATCAACACTGGGGGTTTAGTACAGCTGTACTTGTTATATTATATCAACACTGGGGGTTTAGTACAGCTGTACTTGTTATATTATATCAACACTGGGGGTTTAGTACAGCTGTACTTGTTATATTATATCAACACTGGGGGTTTAGTTCAGCTGTACTTGTTATATTATATCAACACTGGGGGTTTAGTACAGCTATACTTGTTATATTATATCAACACTGTGGGTTTAGTTCAGCTGTACTTGTTATATTATATCAACACTGGCGGTTTAGTTCAGCTGTACTTGTTATATTATATCAACACTGGGGGTTTAGTTCAGCTGTACTTGTTATATTATATCAACACTGGGGGTTTAGAAAAGTTAAAAAGGACCTGAAAACAGGTTACTAACAGGTAGACCTGAAAACAGGTTACTAACAGGTAGACCTGAAAACAGGTTACTAACAGGTAGACCTGAAAACAGGTTACTAACAGGTAAACCTGAAAACAGGTTATTAACAGATAGACCTGAAAACAGGTTACTAACAGGTAAACCTGAAAACAGGTTACTAACAGGTAGACCTGAAAACAGGTTACTAACAGATAGACCTGAAAACAGGATACTAACAGGTAAACCTGAAAACAGGTTACTAACAGATAGACCTGAAAACAGGTTACTAACAGGTAGACCTGAAAACAGGTTACTAACAGGTAGACCTGAAAACAGGTTACTAACAGGTAAACCTGAAAACAGGTTACTAACAGATAGACCTGAAAACAGGTTACTAACAGGTAGACCTGAAAACAGGTTACTAACAGGTAAACCTGAAAACAGGTTACTAACAGGTAGACCTGAAAACAGGTTACTAACAGGTAGACCTGAAAACAGGTTACTAACAGGTAGACCTGAAAACAGGTTACTAACAGGTAGACCTGAAAACAGGTTACTAACAGGTAGACCTGAAAACAGGTTACTAAAAGGTAGACCTGAAAACAGGTTATAAACAGATAGACCTGAAAACAGGTTACTAACAGGTAGACCTGAAAACAGGTTACTAACAGGTATACCTGAAAACAGGTTACTAACAGGTAGACCTGAAAACAGGTTACAAACAGGTAGACCTGAAAACAGGTTACTAACAGGTAGACCTGAAAACAGGTTACTAAAAGGTAGACCTGAAAACAGGTTATAAACAGATAGACCTGAAAACAGGTTACTAACAGGTATACCTGAAAACAGGTTACTAACAGGTAGACCTGAAAACAGGTTACTAACAGGTAGACCTGAAAACAGGTTTTAAACAGGTAGACCTGAAAACAGGTTACTAACAGGTAGACCTGAAAACAGGTTACTAACAGGTAAACCTGAAAACAGGTTACTAACAGATAGACCTGAAAACAGGTTACTAACAGGTAGACCTGAAAACAGGTTACTAACAGGTAAACCTGAAAACAGGTTACTAACAGGTAGACCTGAAAACAGGTTACTAACAGGTAGACCTGAAAACAGGTTACTAACAGGTAGACCTGAAAACAGGTTACTAACAGGTAGACCTGAAAACAGGTTACTAACAGGTAGACCTGAAAACAGGTTACTAACAGGTAGACCTGAAAACAGATTACTAACAGGTAGACCTGAAAACAGGTTACTAACAGGTAGACCTGAAAACAGATTACTAACAGGTAGACCTGAAAACAGATTACTAACAGGTAGACCTGAAAACAGGTTACTAACAGGTAGACCTGAAAACAGGTTACTAACAGGTAGACCTGAAAACAGGTTACTAACAGGTAGACCTGAAAACAGACTACTAACAGGTAGACCTGAAAACAGATTACTAACAGGTAGACCTGAGAACAGGTTACTAACAGGTAGACCTGAAAACAGGTTATAAACAGGTAGACCTGAAAACAGGTTACTAACAGGTAGACCTGAAAACAGGTTTTAAACAGGTAGACCTGAAAACAGGTTTTAAACAGGTAGAACTGAAAACAGGTTACTAACAGGTAGACCTGAAAACAGGTTATAAACAGGTAGACCTGAAAACAGGTTACTAACAGGTAGACCTGAAAACAGGTTTTAAACAGGTAGACCTGAAAACAGGTTACTAACAGGTAGACCTGAAAACAGGTTACTAAACAGGTAGACCTGAAAACAGGTTACTAACAGGTAGACCTGAAAACAGGTTATAAACAGGTAGACCTGAAAACAGGTTACTAACAGGTAGACCTGAAAACAGGTTTTAAACAGGTAGACCTGAAAACAGGTTTTAAACAGGTAGACCTGAAAACAGGTTACTAACAGGTAGACCTGAAAACAGGTTATAAACAGGTAGACCTGAAAACAGGTTACTAACAGGTAGACCTGAAAACAGGTTTTAAACATGTAGACCCGAAAACAGGTTACTAACAGGTAAACCTGTAAACAGATTACTAACAGGTAGACCTGAAAACAGGTTACTAACAGGTAGACCTGAAAACAGGTTACTAACAGGTAGACCTGAAAACAGGTTTTAAACAGGTAGACCTGAAATCAGGTTACTAACAGGTAGACCTGAAAACAGGTTACTAACAGGTAAACCTGAAAACAGGTTACTAACAGGTAGACCTGAAAACAGGTTACTAACAGGTAGACCTGAAAACAGGTTACTAACAGGTAGACCTGAAAACAGGTTACTAACAGGTAGACCTGAAAACAGGTTATAAACAGATAGACCTGAAAACAGGTTACTAACAGGTAGACCTGAAAACAGGTTACTAACAGGTATACCTGAAAACAGGTTACTAACAGGTAGACCTGAAAACAGGTTACAAACAGGTAGACCTGAAAACAGGTTACTAACAGGTAGACCTGAAAACAGGTTATAAACAGGTAGACCTGAAAACAGGTTACTAACAGGTAGACCTGAAAACAGATTACTAACAGGTAGACCTGAAAACAGGTTACTAACAGGTAGACCTGAAAACAGGTTATAAACAGGTAGACCTGAAAACAGGTTACTAACAGGTAGACCTGAAAACAGGTTTTTAACAGGTAGACCTGAAAACAGGTTTTAAACAGGTAGACCTGAAAACAGGTTACTAACAGGTAGACCTGAAAACAGGTTACTAACAGGTAAACCTGAAAACAGGTTACTAACAGATAGACCTGAAAACAGGTTACTAACAGGTAGACCTGAAAACAGGTTACTAACAGGTAAACCTGAAAACAGGTTACTAACAGGTAGACCTGAAAACAGGTTACTAACAGGTAGACCTGAAAACAGGTTACTAACAGGTAGACCTGAAAACAGGTTACTAACAGGTAGACCTGAAAACAGGTTTTAAACAGGTAGACCTGAAAACAGGTTACTAACAGGTAGACCTGAAATCAGGTTACTAACAGGTAAACCTGAAAACAGGTTACTAACAGTTAGACCTGAAAACAGGTAACTAACAGGTAAACCTGAAAGGAAATCTACTGGCAGGTCTTAATAAAGTTCAGGAGTAAACATTTGCTGAGCAAGTCACATAATAAGTTGAATGGACTCACAGTTTGCAATAGTAGTGTTCAACATGATTTTTGAATGACTACCTCATCTCCATACCACACACATAGAATTATCTGTAAGGTCCCTCAGTTGAGTAGTTAATTTCAAACACATTTTTAACCACAAATACCAGGGAGGTTTTCCAATGTCTCTCAAGGAAGGGCACCTATTGGTAGATGGGTAAAAAAAGGCAGACATTGAATATCCCTTTGAGCATGGTGAAGTTATTGATTATTCTTTGAATGGTGTATCAATACACCCAGTCAATACAAATATACAGGCATCCTTCCTAACTCAGTTGCCGGAAAGGAAGGAAATGGCTTAGACATTTCACCATGAGGCCAATGGGGACTTAAAAACAGTTACAGAGTTTAATGGCTGTGACAGGATACAACTGAGGATGGATCAACATTGGAGTTACTCCACAAAACAAACCTAATTAACAGTGTGAGAAGAACGAAGCTTGTACAGAATAAAAATATTCCAAAACATGCATCCTGTTTGCAACAATGCATTAAAATAATACTGCAAACAATGTGGCAAAGCAATGAACTTTTTGTCCTGAATACAAAATGTTATTTTTTTGGCAAATCCTATACAACACATTACAAAGTACCACTCGTCATATTTTCAAGTGTAGTGGTGGCTGCATCATGTTATGGGTATGTTTGTAATCGTTAAGGACTGGGGAGTTTTTCAGGATAAAAAATTAAAAGAACTGCACTAAGAACAGACAAAAGCCAGGAGGAAAACCTGGTTCAGTCTGCTTTCCACCAGACACTGGGATATCAATTCACCTTTCAGCAGGACAATAACCTAAAACACAAGGCCAAATCTACACTGCAGTTGACTACCAAGAAGACAGTGAATGTTCCAGATTGGCTGAGTTACAGTGTTGACTTAAATCTAATTGAAAATCTATGGCAGTATTATGGGACTGAAAAGATGACCTTATTAAACTGCAAAATAATTTACAGTTGAAGTCGGAAGTTTACATAGACCTTAGCCAAATACATTTAAACTCTGTTTTTCACAATTCCTGACATTTAGGTCAGTTAGGATCTTAGGTTATTTAGGATCACCACTTTATTTTAAGAATGTGAAATGTCAGAATAAGAGTAGAGATAATGGATTATTTCAGCTTTTGTTTCTTTCATCACATTCCCAGTGGGACAGAAGTTTACATACACTCAATTAGTATTTGGTAGGGTTAAATTGTTTATCTTGGGTCAAACGTTTTGGGTAGCCTTCCACAAACGTCCCACAATACACACTCAACCCTTTCCCCCCACACAACCATAGGCTCACATTCTCAACAGTCCTAAATCTTAGTCTGCCTACACATTCTGACTAGGTGGTTAGTCACCTTAAAATCATTGAAACAACTGCTTTTTATGCTTTTGTATCTTTTTTTCTGAACGTTGAATATAATAAAGTACATTTGTAAATTGGTCTGTTTTTGTGCTTGTTTGCTGTGGGATTTTATAACTCTGTTTATGACAGATGACAGATTATGACAGTGGTTGAAGACAGGTGCAGGTGTATAGAGCTGTAGTCAGGATTATATGAGAGGATCAGAGAGGGTTTTTGTAGAGGAGAGAGGGTATAGTGAAACACTGTGCTTTAGTAGCAGCACAGAAATACACTGCACTGTCTTCAGTTCCTCTCAGTTTAGCAATATGTAGATATGCCATTTTCCCAGTTGCAGCATCTCCACTCACAGTAAAACGCCCTTTAAAGGAATCTTCCACGGCAGGATTGGTGAGTAGCACATACCCAATGAGTTTCAGAGCAGTGTCTTGTTCTGACTGCTGGTACCACAGTATCATGTTGTAGCTTGGAACAGTATGGCTGCAGTTCAGTTGAACGTTATCGTCAGGCCCTTTTAGTATTGCAGTAGGAGTCTGCTGGACTTGGTCTGTTTGTGACAGCCCTGTGGATGAAAACAGAACAACTAAAAACTACAGTATTACTCAATATATTGACAGTAATATATTTGGGTAGTAAATATCTTTCATCTGAACAGTGATAGAGTACCTGTCACCCACAGTGGTAGAGTTGCAACATATATGAGAAGCTTGATCATGTTGATGGTTCTGGAGAGAAGAGTCACATGGACAAGGAGAAAGGGTTTTCAGATCGTCAGGGATGTGATGGAGGCTAGTGGGAGTGTCAAATGTATTGTTTGCATCCGAAATGGCACACTATTCCCTATATAGTGCACTTCTTTAGACCAGAGCCCTATGGCACCCTATTCCCTATATAGTGCAATACTTTAGACCAGAGCCCTATGGCACCCTATTCCCTATATAGTGCACTTCTTTAGACCAGAGCCCTATGGCACCCTATTCCCTATATATTGCCCTACTTTTGACCACAGCCAATAGGGGTGAAAAGAGAAAAACGTAGAACTGAGCTGCCGGAGGGGAAGGAAATGACATCATGATGTGCATTGATATTCAAAACAGATGCATAGTTCCCCGAAAGGTCTCCTGTTGACATAAAGGTGTATTGTAGAATAAACCGGAAATAGTGGTTTATGGCAGGTGTGTTGATGTGCCCAGGACATCTATAGTGGTTTATAACAGGTGTGCTGGGTGTTGATGTGCCCAGGACATCTATAGTGGTTTATAACAGGTGTACTGGGTGTTGATGTACACTACAGTTAAGGTATATAGGATCGGAGGGTTTTTGTAGGGAAGAGAAGGGTATCTACATCACTGTGTTGGCTGGCTGCACAGTAATACACTGCACTGTTTTCAGGGTCTGACAGAAACTGAAGTGAGGCTTCTATCTCTCCATCTCCACGGATTTCAAAGTGCTGTTTGAATTGATCTTCAATTGTTGGATTCTTATAAAACACAACTCCAATCAGTTTCAGATTAGTATCAGCTATTGACTGCTGGTACCACAATATAGTATAGTATGAACTGAGAGTATGGCTGCATTTGATTATCACTGTAACATTGGGACTTTCCAATAGTGCTGAGGGAACCTGGAGGACTTTACTGCTCAGAGAACTTCCTGTGAAGAAAACAAGAGATTCATATTTAAACAGACTGATTCATCAGACACAAGACTATTAGCAGGGAGTGTTTTCAGGATGAACAGACATTCTACAGACATGTCGTTATTACCTGTGAGCCAGAACAATGAGAGGGTGAACGTCAGGAAACCTCTGATCATGATGACTGACTCAAATCGATGAAAAACTGACATGATGATGATGATGATGATGTTGATGTTTCCTCAGTGGAGGAGAGATATGAGTGTCTCCTGGATGAAGCTCTGAGGTGAAAGGAGAGGGGCTGATGTAGTAGCATATTTTATTTAGGGTGGTGGTTAGTGGGAGTGTCAGAAAGTCTGTACCATAATGTTTGCTCATAGGACCTCACAGTGAACCTTTCTGATCATGACAATGAAATGAGACAGACATTATTAGAAGTAGAGTTAGAGGTCCCCCTACAGTACATGATGAGACCATCACCTCTTCAGATATTATATGCTGTCCTATATCAACACTGGGGGTTTAGTACAGCTGTACTTGTTATATTATATCAACACTGGGGGTTTAGTACAGCTGTACTTGTTATATTATATCAACACTGGGGGTTTAGTACAACTGTACTTGTTATATTATATCAACACTGGGGGTTTAGTTCAGCTGTACTTGTTATATTATATCAACACTGGGGGTTTAGTACAGCTGTACTTGTTATATTATATCAACACTGGGGGTTTAGTACAACTGTACTTGTTATATTATATCAACACTGGGGGTTTAGTACAACTGTACTTGTTATATTATATCAACACTGGGGGTTTAGTACAGCTGTACTTGTTATATTATATCAACACTGGGGGTTTAGTTCAGCTGTACTTGTTATATTATATCAACACTGGGGGTTTAGTACAGCTGTACTTGTTATATTATATCAACACTGGGGGTTTAGTACAGCTGTACTTGTTATATTATATCAACACTGGGGGTTTAGTACAACTGTACTTGTTATATTATATCAACACTGGGGGTTTAGTACAGCTGTACTTGTTATATTATATCAACACTGGGGGTTTAGTTCAGCTGTACTTGTTATATTATATCAACACTGGGGGTTTAGTACAGCTGTACTTGTTATATTATATCAACACTGGGGGTTTAGTACAGCTGTACTTGTTATATTATATCAACACTGGGGGTTTAGTACAGCTGTACTTGTTATATTATATCAACACTGGGAGTTTAGTTCAGCTGTACTTGTTATATTATATCAACACTGGGAGTTTAGTACAGCTGTACTTGTTAAATTATATCAACACTGGGGGTTTAGTACAGCTGTACTTGTTATATTATATCAACACTGGGGGTTTAGTTCAGCTGTACTTGTTATATTATATCAACACTGGGGGTTTAGTACAGCTGTACTTGTTATATTATATCAACACTGGGGGTTTAGTTCAGCTGTACTTGTTATATTATATCAACACTGGGGGTTTAGTGCAGCTGTACTTGTTATATTATATCAACACTGGGGGGTTAGTACAGCTGTACTTGTTATATTATATCAACACTGGGAGATTTGTTCAGCTGTACTTGTTATATTATATCTACACTGGGGGTTTAGTACAGCTGTACTTGTTAAATTATATCAACACTGGGGGTTTAGTTCAGCTGTACTTGTTATATTATATCAACACTGGGGGTTTAGTACAGCTGTACTTGTTATATTGTAACGACGTTCGTCTGTAGGAGGAGAAGCGGACCAAAAAGCAGCGTGGTGGTTATTCATGTTCTTTAATGGAAAACTGAACGATACATGAAATAACTCAAATCTACAAAACAACAAACGGAACGTGAAAACCTATACAGCCTATCCTGTGACAACAAACACAGTGACAGGAACAATCACCCACAAACACACAGTGAAACCCAGGCTACCTAAGTATGATTCTCAATCAGAGACAACTAATGACACCTGCCTCTGATTGAGAACCATACTAGGCCGAAAACATAGAAATGCCCCAAAACATAGAAAAACAAACAGACTGCCCACCCAACTCACGCCCTGACCATACTAAATAAATACAAAACAACAGAAATAGAGGTCAGAACGTGACAGTACCCCCCCCCAAAGGTGCGGACTCCGGCCGCAAAACCTTGACCTATAGGGGAGGGTCTGGGTGGGCGTCTGTCCGCGGTGGCGGCTCTGGCGCGGGACGCGGACCCCACTTCACCATTGTCTTAGTCCGCCTTATTGTCCGCCTCCCTGGCTTACTCACCATGGCCACCCCTCTCAATGACCCCACTGGACAGAGGGGCTGCTCGGGACAGAGGGACAACTGCTCGGGACAGAGGGGCAGCTGCTCGGGACAGAGGGGCGATAGCAGCTCGGGACAGAGGGGCGATAGCAGCTCGGGACAGAGGGGCGGCAGCTGCTCGGGACAGAGGGGCGGCAGCTGCTCGGGACAGAGGGACAGCTGCTCGGGACAGAGGGACAGCTGCTCGGGACAGAGGGACAGCTGCTCGGGACAGAGGGACAGCTGCTCGGGACAGAGGGGCGGCAGCAGCTTGGGACAGAGGGGCGACAGCTGCTCTGGACAGAGGGGCAGCTGCTCGGGCGGCCCCTGGCTGACTGACGGCACTGGCGGCCCCTGGCTTACTGGCGGCCCCTGGCTGACTGGCGGCACTGGCGGCCCCTGGCTTACTGGCGGCCCCTGGCTTACTGGCGGCACTGGCGGCCCCTGGCTGACTGGCGGCACTGGCGGCCCCTGGCTGACTGGCGGCACTGGCGGCCCCTGGCTGACTGGCGGCACTGGCGGCCCCTGGCTGACGGGCGGCACTGGCGGCCCCTGGCTGACGGGCGGCACTGGCGGCTCCTGGCTGACGGGCGGCACTGGCGGCTCCTGGCTGACGGGCGGCACTGGCGGCTCCTGGCAGACGGGCGGCACTGGCGGCGCTGGGCAGACGGGCGGCACTGGCGGCGCTGGGCAGACGGGCGGGGCTGGCGGCGCTGGGCAGACGGACGGCGCTGGCGCCGCTGGGCAGACGGGCGGCGTTGGCGGCGCTGGGCAGACGGGAGGCTCAGCTGGCGCTGGGCAGACGGGAAGCTCAGCTGGCGCTGGGCAGACGGGAAGCTCAGCTGGCGCTGGGCAGACGGGAAGCTCCGGCAACGCTGGAGAAGAGGAAGGCCCTGGTAGCGCCGGAGAGGCGGGAGGCTCCGGCAGCGGCGCCGGACAGGCGGGAGGCTCCGGCAGCGGCGCCGGACAGGCGGGAGGCTCCGGCAGCGGCGCCGGACAGGCGGGAGGCTCCGGCAGAGGCGCCGGACAGGCGGGAGGCTCCGGCAGAGGCGCCGGACAGGCGGGAGGCTCCGGCAGCGGCGCCGGACAGGCGGGAGGCTCCGGCAGAGGCGCCGGACAGGTGGGAGGCTCCGGCAGCGCTGGAGAGGAGGAAGCCCCTGTAAGGATGGGCCGGAGAGACAGCCTGGTACGGGGGGCTGCCACCGGAGGGCTGGTGCGTGGAGGTGGTGACGGATAGACCGGACCGTGAAGGCGTACTGGAGATCTTGAGAGCAGGGCTGGCACCAACCGCCCTGGCTGGATCTTCACCCTAGCCCGGCAGATGTGGGGAGCTGGGATGTAGCGCACCGGGCTAAGCACGCGTACTGGGGACACCGTGCGCACAACTGCATAACACGGTGCCTGACCAGCACCACGCCCGCCACAGTTAGCACTGCTAGGAGCACTGTAGTGCTGAGATGGCACAGGACGTGCAAGGCTAGGGAGATGCACAGGAGGCCTGGTGCGTGAGGCTGGCACAGTCTTCACCAGACCCCTCGCTCGTACCTCAGGATGAGTATGGAGAGCTGACCCCGGTGCCATTAAATCCCTGACACGCTCCGTCGGGCGAATGTCGTGCCTCATGCACCAAACCAGCAAGTCCCTCATATCACTCTCCTCCAATTTCCCCATTAACTCCTTCACAGTCTCTGCTTCGCTCACCTCCAACACCAGCTCTGGTTCTGAGCTCCTCCTTGGCTCCTCACGATAAACGGGGGGAGTTGGCTCAGGTCTGACTCCTGACTCTGCCACACTCCCCCTGTGCCCCCCCCCAAGAAATTTTTGGGGCTGACTCTCGGGCTTCCGTCCGCGCCGCCGTGCTTGCTTCGCCAACCTCATTCTCCTGTAACCTTCCGCGCACTGTTCCATCGAATCCCAGGCGGGCTCCGGCACTCTCCCTGGGTCGACCGCCCACCTGTCTATCTCCTCCCAAGTTGTGTAGTCCAGATTCTGCTCCCATGTCCCAAAATCCTGATCTCGCTGTTGCTGTTCCTGCTGCTGCTGCCTCTGTTCCTTCTCCTGCTGCTGCTGTTGCTGTTGCCCGTTACCACGCCGCTTGGTCCTGTTTGGTTGGGTGATTCTGTAACGACGTTCGTCTGTAGGAGGAGAAGCGGACCAAAAAGCAGCGTGGTGGTTATTCATGTTCTTTAATGGAAAACTGAACGATACATGAAATAACTCAAATCTACAAAACAACAAACGGAACGTGAAAACCTATACAGCCTATCCTGTGACAACAAACACAGTGACAGGAACAATCACCCACAAACACACAGTGAAACCCAGGCTACCTAAGTATGATTCTCAATCAGAGACAACTAATGACACCTGCCTCTGATTGAGAACCATACTAGGCCGAAAACATAGAAATGCCCCAAAACATAGAAAAACAAACATAGACTGCCCACCCAACTCACGCCCTGACCATACTAAATAAATACAAAACAACAGAAATAGAGGTCAGAACGTGACATATATTATATCAACACTGGGGGTTTAGTACAGCTGTACTTGTTATATTATATCAACACTAAGGGTTTAGTACAGCTGTACTTGTTATATTATATCAACACTGGGGGTTTAGTTCAGCTGTACTTGTTATATTATATCAACACTGGGAGTTTAGTTCAGCTGTACTTGTTACATTATATCAACACTGGGGGTTTAGTTCAGCTGTACTTGTTATATTATATCAACACTGGGGGTTTAGTTCAGCTGTACTTGTTATATTATATCAACACTGGGGGTTTAGTTCAGCTGTACTTGTTATATTATATCAACACTGGGGGTTTAGTTCAGCTGTACTTGTTATATTATATCAACACTAAGGGTTTAGTACAGCTGTACTTGTTATATTATATCAACACTGGGGGTATAGTACAGCTGTACTTGTTATATTATATCAACACTGGGGGTTTAGTTCAGCTGTGCTTGTTATATTATATCAACACTGGGGGTTTAGTTCAGCTGTACTTGTTATATTATATCAACACTGGGGGTTTAGTACAGCTGTACTTGTTATATTATATCAACACTGGGGGTTTAGTAAGCTGTACTTGTTATATTATATCAATACTGGGGGTTTAGTACAGCTGTACTTGTTATATTATATCAACACTGGGGGTTTAGTAAGCTGAACTTGTTATATTATATCAACACTGGGGGTTTAGTAAGCTGTACTTGTTATATTATATCAATACTGGGGGTTTAGTAAGCTAATAAAACCGCATAATAAGTTATATAATTATAAATGTAGACTGAAGTATTGTGACAGAAAATATGAGGAGGAGTGTGACCATCATGTCAGATCACAGCGCAGGTTGATCATTAAAATGTTTTGTAGTCAGGATGGGGGTCCCCCAGCCAAATCTCACTTAGGTCCCCAAATGTCTAGAGAAACGGGATATGTAATTGTAACCACATACTTTATGTTAATTAGTAATGACACTAAACTGTAAATACTGTTATTCTGTACTGGGCCAGATACGATCAACTTGCTGATGCTGTAATCCATCTCTTTATTCATTGGCTCTGAACCAAACTCCAACCTCAGATACAGGTGTTGTGATCACTGCTCATAGTTTTCTATCAGACAGGGTTTTTGTACCAATGAGTTTCATAGCAGTGTCTCCTGTTGACTGTTGGTACCACAGTATTGTAATGTAGTCTTGAATAGCATGGTTGCAGGTGAGTTGGACATTATCTTTAGATCCTTTTAGAATTGCAATAGGAGTCTGATGGACTTTACTGCTAAGAGACTGCCCTGTTGACAAAGAGAGAGAGAGAGAAAGAGACAGAGATACAGAGACAGAGGGAGTGAGAGAGATAGACACAGAGAGAGATAGGATATTTTATTTAGTTAAATGACATTCATACATTTGTTAGACTTCTCTTAATGAGTGGTGTAATACCTGTCACCCAGAGTGGTAGAGCTGCCAGGTGAATCAGAACTCTGATCATAGTGAAGAAGACTTGATGGAGAAGATGAATATGTTTCCTCAGTGGAGGAGAGATATGAGTGTCTCCTGGATGAAGCTCTGAGGTGAAAGGAGAGGGGCTGATGTAGTAGCATATGTTATTTAGGGTGGTGGTTAGTGGCAGTGTCAGAAAGTCTGTACCATAATGTTTGCTCATAGGACCTCACAGTGAACCTTTCTGACCATGACAATGAAATGAGACAGACATTATTACAAGTAGAGTTAGAGGTCCCCCTACAGTACATGATGAGACTAGTTAAACAAAGGTTAAATAAAAAGTGAAAAAGGACCTGAAAACAGGTTACTAACAGGTAGACCTGAAAACAGGTTACTAACAGGTAGACCTGAAAACAGGTTACTAACAGGTAGACCTGAAAACAGGTTACTAACAGGTAAACCTGAAAACAGTTTACTAACAGGTAGACCTGAATTCAGGTTATTAACAGGTAGACCTGAAAACAGGTTTGTGCACGTCTGTGTGTGTGGAGTAAAGGTTGTCCAGAGTTTTTTCCCCCTATAGTTACTCATTTAACATGCTGATAGAAATTTGGTTAGACGGATTTAAGTTACCCTGCATTAAAGTCCCCGGCCACTAGGAGCACAGCCTCTGGATGAGCATTTTCATGTTTGCTCATGGAGGTTTACAGGTCATTGAGTGCGGTCTTAGTGCCAGCATCTGTCTGTGGTGGAATGTAAACAGCTACGAAAAATACAGATGAAAACTCTCTAGGT
Organism: Oncorhynchus mykiss; assembly: GCF_013265735.2. Taxonomy (NCBI): domain Eukaryota; kingdom Metazoa; phylum Chordata; class Actinopteri; order Salmoniformes; family Salmonidae; genus Oncorhynchus; species Oncorhynchus mykiss. Next base: position 63,852,876 of record NC_048583.1, read on the forward strand.
AGATAGTGTGGTCTACAGCTTATCATGAGATACTCTACCTCAGGCAAGCAAAACCTCGAGACTTCCTTAGATATTGTGCACCAGCTGTTGTTTACATATATGCATAGGTCTCCACCCTGTGTTTTACCAGAGGCTGCTGTTCTATCCTCTCGATAGAGTACATAAGTATCCTAGCAGGACGGAAGGCAAAAGCAGGTTAGCCACATATCGCCTGATCCTCACAAGGCACCCTGATCTTTATCAGTGAAGTACAACTCTCCATATTTTCAAGCATAGTGGTGGCTACATCAGCTTAGGGTTATGCTTGACAGGTGAGTTTTTCAAGATAAAAAATAAACAGAATGGAGCTAAACACAGGCAAAATCCTGAACCTGGTTCAGTCTGCATTCCACCAGACACTGGGATATGAATTGTCAGGAGGACAATAACCTACAACACAAGGCCAAATCTAAACTGACATTGAATTCCAAGGAGACAGTGAATGTTCAACAGTGGCCAAGTCTTGAATTAAAATCTAATTGAAAATCTATGGCAGTATTCTGGGACTGAAAAGTTGAGCTTATAAAACTTTATTCTAAGTAATATTTACGTACCTGTAGACCAAAGTAGTGTGACAGAGAATATGATGAGCAGTGTGATCATCATGTCAGATCTCAATGCCAGAAACAGATCAGAGAGAGAGAGAGAGAGTAGACAGGTGAACACACATCTATCATGGCCAAATACCGACAGGGTGGCCAGGGGCCCTGACCTCCACAGGGCCCCCATTGTTATTTTTTTTGTCATTCTCACTCAGATATCATATTAGCATATAGTCAGTACAAAATGTGTAGAATTGCAGGAAATTTGTTATAAAATTGCAATGTTTTTTTATCCATCCATTGGTTTATAACTGCCCCATGGCAAAATGAGCAAATTGCCAAGAAATAATTTTTGCTATGACTGTCTGGAAGTGGTCTGAGTGGAGAGGGAGACAGAACATGTGCTGTTATTGGCAGAGAGGTTTGGAACTCTCTTTCTGATTGGTCTATTAGCTAATTTACCGCATGGTGATGTCACAGTGGAATGCCAAAACTCCATCCCACCAAAACATGCTGAAATTTCAGGTGGTCATTTCAAACAGCTCTTACACTAAATGGGCATTATCAAAACTTTCACACTTTCACAGTATTATTTGAACCTCATAGTGTGGGAAAATATATAAAACACAGCAAATCACGTTTTTGAATGCACTGGCCCTTTAAAACAGCAACATGTTCTGTACTCCCCATGAGAAAACGTGTAGAACTGCAGGAAATGTACTTTAAAACTTAATAATGTCTCTCCAGTCAAGAGGTTGGCCACAAATGTTTTGACGTTAGGATGGGGGCAAATCTAGCTTAAGTCCCTAAAAGCCTAGAGAATCAGGATATGACATTATAACTGCACAATTTATGTTAATAATAATTATTCATGACACTAAACTGTACATTTAAAAAAATACTGCATAGTTTCCTAAGAACTCGGAGAGGCGACCATCTCTGTCACCGCCATCTTGCATCTTCCAATACTGTTATACTGTAATCCATCTCTTTATTCATTGGCTCTGAACCAAACTCCAACCTCAGATACAGGTGTTGTGATCACTGCTCATAGTTTTCTATCAGACAGGGTTTTTGTAGAGGAGAGGAGGTTCTCTACATCACTGTGTTGGCTGGCTGCACAGTAATACACTGCACTGTCTTCAGGTGATCTCAGACTCAGTAGATGAAGATAAGCCTCTTTCGAACCATCTCCACTCACATTGAAGTGTTTTTCAAATGATTTCTCCATGGTTATTGTCTCGTAATATGCAAAACCAATGAGTTTCATAGCAGTGTCTCCTGGTGACTGTTGGTACCAGAGTATTGTGTAGTAGCTAGGGTTAGTATGGTTGCAGGTGAGTTGTACATTATCTTTAGATCCTTTCAGTATTGCAATAGGAATCTGATGGACTTCGGTACTAAGCGACTGCCCTGTGGACAAAGAGAGAGAGAGACAGAGAGAGAGAGAGAGAGAGAGAGAGAGAGAGAGAGAGAGAGAGAGAGAGAGAAAGAGAGACAGAGAGAGACAGAGAGAGTAAGATAGGATATTTTATTCTGTTTAACGACATTCATAGATTTGTTAGACTTCTCTTAATGAGTGGTTTAATACCTGTCACCCAGAGTGGTAGAGCTGCCAGGTGAATCAGAACTCTGATCATAGTGAAGAAGACTTGATGGAGAAGATGAATATGTTTCCTCAGTGGAGGAGAGATATGAGTGTCTCCTGGATGAAGCTCTGAGGTGAAAGGAGAGGGGCTGATGTAGTAGCATATGTTATTTAGGGTGGTGGTTAGTGGGAGTGTCAGAAAGTCTGTACCATAATGTTTGCTCATAGGACCTCACAGTGAACCTTTCTGATCATGACAATGAAATGAGACAGACATTATTACAAGTAGAGTTAGAGGTCTCCCTACAGTACATGTTGAGACCATCATCTCTTCAGATATTATATGTTATCCTATATCAACACTGGGGGTTCAGTACAGCTGTACTTGTTAAATTATATCAACACTGGGGGTTTAGTTCAGCTGTGCTTGGTATATTATATCATTACTGGGGGTTTAGTACAGCTGTACTTGTTGGATTATATCAACACTGGGGGTTTAGTACAGCTATACTTGTTATATTATATCAACACTGGGGGTTTAGTTCAGCTGTACTTGTTATATTATATCAACACTGGGGGTTTAGTTCAGCTGTACTTGTTATATTATATCAACACTGGGGGTTTAGTACAGCTGTACTAGTTATATTATATCAACACTGGGGGTTTAGTTCAGCTGTACTTGTTATATTATATCAACACTGGGGATTTAGTACAGCTGTCCTTGTTATATTATATCAACACTGGGGGTTTAGTGCAGCTGTACTTGTTATATTATATCAACACTGGGGGTTTAGTTCAGCTGTACTTGTTATATTATATCAACACTGGGGATTTAGTACAGCTGTCCTTGTTATATTATATCAACACTGGGGGTTTAGTTCAGCTGTACTTTTTATATTATATCAACACTGGGGGTTTAGTACAGCTGTACTTGTTATATTATATCAACACTGGGGGTTTAGTTCAGCTGTACTTGTTATATTATATCAACACTGGGGGTTTAGTTCAGCTGTACTTGTTATATTATATCAACACTGGGGGTTTAGTTCAGCTGTACTTGTTATATTATATCAACACTGGGGGTTTAGTACAGCTGTACTTGTTATATTATATCAACACTGGGGGTTTAGTACAGCTGTACTTGTTATATTATATCAACACTGGGGGTTTAGTTCAGCTGTACTTGTTATATTATATCAACACTGGGGGTTTAGTTCAGCTGTACTTGTTATATTATATCAACACTGGGGGTTTAGTTCAGCTGTACTTGTTATATTATATCAACACTGGGGGTTTAGTACAGCTGTACTTGTTATATTATATCAACACTGGGGGTTTAGTACAGCTGTACTTGTTATATTATATCAACACTGGGGGTTTAGTACAGCTGTACTTGTTATATTATATCAACACTGGGGGTTTAGTTCAGCTGTACTTGTTATATTATATCAACACTGGGGGTTTAGTACAGCTGTACTTGTTATATTATATCAACACTGGGGGTTTAGTACAGCTGTACTTGTTATATTATATCAACACTGGGGGTTTAGTACAGCTGTACTTGTTATATTATATCAACACTGGGGGTTTAGTTCAGCTGTACTTGTTATATTATATCAACACTGGGGGTTTAGTACAGCTATACTTGTTATATTATATCAACACTGTGGGTTTAGTTCAGCTGTACTTGTTATATTATATCAACACTGGCGGTTTAGTTCAGCTGTACTTGTTATATTATATCAACACTGGGGGTTTAGTTCAGCTGTACTTGTTATATTATATCAACACTGGGGGTTTAGAAAAGTTAAAAAGGACCTGAAAACAGGTTACTAACAGGTAGACCTGAAAACAGGTTACTAACAGGTAGACCTGAAAACAGGTTACTAACAGGTAGACCTGAAAACAGGTTACTAACAGGTAAACCTGAAAACAGGTTATTAACAGATAGACCTGAAAACAGGTTACTAACAGGTAAACCTGAAAACAGGTTACTAACAGGTAGACCTGAAAACAGGTTACTAACAGATAGACCTGAAAACAGGATACTAACAGGTAAACCTGAAAACAGGTTACTAACAGATAGACCTGAAAACAGGTTACTAACAGGTAGACCTGAAAACAGGTTACTAACAGGTAGACCTGAAAACAGGTTACTAACAGGTAAACCTGAAAACAGGTTACTAACAGATAGACCTGAAAACAGGTTACTAACAGGTAGACCTGAAAACAGGTTACTAACAGGTAAACCTGAAAACAGGTTACTAACAGGTAGACCTGAAAACAGGTTACTAACAGGTAGACCTGAAAACAGGTTACTAACAGGTAGACCTGAAAACAGGTTACTAACAGGTAGACCTGAAAACAGGTTACTAACAGGTAGACCTGAAAACAGGTTACTAAAAGGTAGACCTGAAAACAGGTTATAAACAGATAGACCTGAAAACAGGTTACTAACAGGTAGACCTGAAAACAGGTTACTAACAGGTATACCTGAAAACAGGTTACTAACAGGTAGACCTGAAAACAGGTTACAAACAGGTAGACCTGAAAACAGGTTACTAACAGGTAGACCTGAAAACAGGTTACTAAAAGGTAGACCTGAAAACAGGTTATAAACAGATAGACCTGAAAACAGGTTACTAACAGGTATACCTGAAAACAGGTTACTAACAGGTAGACCTGAAAACAGGTTACTAACAGGTAGACCTGAAAACAGGTTTTAAACAGGTAGACCTGAAAACAGGTTACTAACAGGTAGACCTGAAAACAGGTTACTAACAGGTAAACCTGAAAACAGGTTACTAACAGATAGACCTGAAAACAGGTTACTAACAGGTAGACCTGAAAACAGGTTACTAACAGGTAAACCTGAAAACAGGTTACTAACAGGTAGACCTGAAAACAGGTTACTAACAGGTAGACCTGAAAACAGGTTACTAACAGGTAGACCTGAAAACAGGTTACTAACAGGTAGACCTGAAAACAGGTTACTAACAGGTAGACCTGAAAACAGGTTACTAACAGGTAGACCTGAAAACAGATTACTAACAGGTAGACCTGAAAACAGGTTACTAACAGGTAGACCTGAAAACAGATTACTAACAGGTAGACCTGAAAACAGATTACTAACAGGTAGACCTGAAAACAGGTTACTAACAGGTAGACCTGAAAACAGGTTACTAACAGGTAGACCTGAAAACAGGTTACTAACAGGTAGACCTGAAAACAGACTACTAACAGGTAGACCTGAAAACAGATTACTAACAGGTAGACCTGAGAACAGGTTACTAACAGGTAGACCTGAAAACAGGTTATAAACAGGTAGACCTGAAAACAGGTTACTAACAGGTAGACCTGAAAACAGGTTTTAAACAGGTAGACCTGAAAACAGGTTTTAAACAGGTAGAACTGAAAACAGGTTACTAACAGGTAGACCTGAAAACAGGTTATAAACAGGTAGACCTGAAAACAGGTTACTAACAGGTAGACCTGAAAACAGGTTTTAAACAGGTAGACCTGAAAACAGGTTACTAACAGGTAGACCTGAAAACAGGTTACTAAACAGGTAGACCTGAAAACAGGTTACTAACAGGTAGACCTGAAAACAGGTTATAAACAGGTAGACCTGAAAACAGGTTACTAACAGGTAGACCTGAAAACAGGTTTTAAACAGGTAGACCTGAAAACAGGTTTTAAACAGGTAGACCTGAAAACAGGTTACTAACAGGTAGACCTGAAAACAGGTTATAAACAGGTAGACCTGAAAACAGGTTACTAACAGGTAGACCTGAAAACAGGTTTTAAACATGTAGACCCGAAAACAGGTTACTAACAGGTAAACCTGTAAACAGATTACTAACAGGTAGACCTGAAAACAGGTTACTAACAGGTAGACCTGAAAACAGGTTACTAACAGGTAGACCTGAAAACAGGTTTTAAACAGGTAGACCTGAAATCAGGTTACTAACAGGTAGACCTGAAAACAGGTTACTAACAGGTAAACCTGAAAACAGGTTACTAACAGGTAGACCTGAAAACAGGTTACTAACAGGTAGACCTGAAAACAGGTTACTAACAGGTAGACCTGAAAACAGGTTACTAACAGGTAGACCTGAAAACAGGTTATAAACAGATAGACCTGAAAACAGGTTACTAACAGGTAGACCTGAAAACAGGTTACTAACAGGTATACCTGAAAACAGGTTACTAACAGGTAGACCTGAAAACAGGTTACAAACAGGTAGACCTGAAAACAGGTTACTAACAGGTAGACCTGAAAACAGGTTATAAACAGGTAGACCTGAAAACAGGTTACTAACAGGTAGACCTGAAAACAGATTACTAACAGGTAGACCTGAAAACAGGTTACTAACAGGTAGACCTGAAAACAGGTTATAAACAGGTAGACCTGAAAACAGGTTACTAACAGGTAGACCTGAAAACAGGTTTTTAACAGGTAGACCTGAAAACAGGTTTTAAACAGGTAGACCTGAAAACAGGTTACTAACAGGTAGACCTGAAAACAGGTTACTAACAGGTAAACCTGAAAACAGGTTACTAACAGATAGACCTGAAAACAGGTTACTAACAGGTAGACCTGAAAACAGGTTACTAACAGGTAAACCTGAAAACAGGTTACTAACAGGTAGACCTGAAAACAGGTTACTAACAGGTAGACCTGAAAACAGGTTACTAACAGGTAGACCTGAAAACAGGTTACTAACAGGTAGACCTGAAAACAGGTTTTAAACAGGTAGACCTGAAAACAGGTTACTAACAGGTAGACCTGAAATCAGGTTACTAACAGGTAAACCTGAAAACAGGTTACTAACAGTTAGACCTGAAAACAGGTAACTAACAGGTAAACCTGAAAGGAAATCTACTGGCAGGTCTTAATAAAGTTCAGGAGTAAACATTTGCTGAGCAAGTCACATAATAAGTTGAATGGACTCACAGTTTGCAATAGTAGTGTTCAACATGATTTTTGAATGACTACCTCATCTCCATACCACACACATAGAATTATCTGTAAGGTCCCTCAGTTGAGTAGTTAATTTCAAACACATTTTTAACCACAAATACCAGGGAGGTTTTCCAATGTCTCTCAAGGAAGGGCACCTATTGGTAGATGGGTAAAAAAAGGCAGACATTGAATATCCCTTTGAGCATGGTGAAGTTATTGATTATTCTTTGAATGGTGTATCAATACACCCAGTCAATACAAATATACAGGCATCCTTCCTAACTCAGTTGCCGGAAAGGAAGGAAATGGCTTAGACATTTCACCATGAGGCCAATGGGGACTTAAAAACAGTTACAGAGTTTAATGGCTGTGACAGGATACAACTGAGGATGGATCAACATTGGAGTTACTCCACAAAACAAACCTAATTAACAGTGTGAGAAGAACGAAGCTTGTACAGAATAAAAATATTCCAAAACATGCATCCTGTTTGCAACAATGCATTAAAATAATACTGCAAACAATGTGGCAAAGCAATGAACTTTTTGTCCTGAATACAAAATGTTATTTTTTTGGCAAATCCTATACAACACATTACAAAGTACCACTCGTCATATTTTCAAGTGTAGTGGTGGCTGCATCATGTTATGGGTATGTTTGTAATCGTTAAGGACTGGGGAGTTTTTCAGGATAAAAAATTAAAAGAACTGCACTAAGAACAGACAAAAGCCAGGAGGAAAACCTGGTTCAGTCTGCTTTCCACCAGACACTGGGATATCAATTCACCTTTCAGCAGGACAATAACCTAAAACACAAGGCCAAATCTACACTGCAGTTGACTACCAAGAAGACAGTGAATGTTCCAGATTGGCTGAGTTACAGTGTTGACTTAAATCTAATTGAAAATCTATGGCAGTATTATGGGACTGAAAAGATGACCTTATTAAACTGCAAAATAATTTACAGTTGAAGTCGGAAGTTTACATAGACCTTAGCCAAATACATTTAAACTCTGTTTTTCACAATTCCTGACATTTAGGTCAGTTAGGATCTTAGGTTATTTAGGATCACCACTTTATTTTAAGAATGTGAAATGTCAGAATAAGAGTAGAGATAATGGATTATTTCAGCTTTTGTTTCTTTCATCACATTCCCAGTGGGACAGAAGTTTACATACACTCAATTAGTATTTGGTAGGGTTAAATTGTTTATCTTGGGTCAAACGTTTTGGGTAGCCTTCCACAAACGTCCCACAATACACACTCAACCCTTTCCCCCCACACAACCATAGGCTCACATTCTCAACAGTCCTAAATCTTAGTCTGCCTACACATTCTGACTAGGTGGTTAGTCACCTTAAAATCATTGAAACAACTGCTTTTTATGCTTTTGTATCTTTTTTTCTGAACGTTGAATATAATAAAGTACATTTGTAAATTGGTCTGTTTTTGTGCTTGTTTGCTGTGGGATTTTATAACTCTGTTTATGACAGATGACAGATTATGACAGTGGTTGAAGACAGGTGCAGGTGTATAGAGCTGTAGTCAGGATTATATGAGAGGATCAGAGAGGGTTTTTGTAGAGGAGAGAGGGTATAGTGAAACACTGTGCTTTAGTAGCAGCACAGAAATACACTGCACTGTCTTCAGTTCCTCTCAGTTTAGCAATATGTAGATATGCCATTTTCCCAGTTGCAGCATCTCCACTCACAGTAAAACGCCCTTTAAAGGAATCTTCCACGGCAGGATTGGTGAGTAGCACATACCCAATGAGTTTCAGAGCAGTGTCTTGTTCTGACTGCTGGTACCACAGTATCATGTTGTAGCTTGGAACAGTATGGCTGCAGTTCAGTTGAACGTTATCGTCAGGCCCTTTTAGTATTGCAGTAGGAGTCTGCTGGACTTGGTCTGTTTGTGACAGCCCTGTGGATGAAAACAGAACAACTAAAAACTACAGTATTACTCAATATATTGACAGTAATATATTTGGGTAGTAAATATCTTTCATCTGAACAGTGATAGAGTACCTGTCACCCACAGTGGTAGAGTTGCAACATATATGAGAAGCTTGATCATGTTGATGGTTCTGGAGAGAAGAGTCACATGGACAAGGAGAAAGGGTTTTCAGATCGTCAGGGATGTGATGGAGGCTAGTGGGAGTGTCAAATGTATTGTTTGCATCCGAAATGGCACACTATTCCCTATATAGTGCACTTCTTTAGACCAGAGCCCTATGGCACCCTATTCCCTATATAGTGCAATACTTTAGACCAGAGCCCTATGGCACCCTATTCCCTATATAGTGCACTTCTTTAGACCAGAGCCCTATGGCACCCTATTCCCTATATATTGCCCTACTTTTGACCACAGCCAATAGGGGTGAAAAGAGAAAAACGTAGAACTGAGCTGCCGGAGGGGAAGGAAATGACATCATGATGTGCATTGATATTCAAAACAGATGCATAGTTCCCCGAAAGGTCTCCTGTTGACATAAAGGTGTATTGTAGAATAAACCGGAAATAGTGGTTTATGGCAGGTGTGTTGATGTGCCCAGGACATCTATAGTGGTTTATAACAGGTGTGCTGGGTGTTGATGTGCCCAGGACATCTATAGTGGTTTATAACAGGTGTACTGGGTGTTGATGTACACTACAGTTAAGGTATATAGGATCGGAGGGTTTTTGTAGGGAAGAGAAGGGTATCTACATCACTGTGTTGGCTGGCTGCACAGTAATACACTGCACTGTTTTCAGGGTCTGACAGAAACTGAAGTGAGGCTTCTATCTCTCCATCTCCACGGATTTCAAAGTGCTGTTTGAATTGATCTTCAATTGTTGGATTCTTATAAAACACAACTCCAATCAGTTTCAGATTAGTATCAGCTATTGACTGCTGGTACCACAATATAGTATAGTATGAACTGAGAGTATGGCTGCATTTGATTATCACTGTAACATTGGGACTTTCCAATAGTGCTGAGGGAACCTGGAGGACTTTACTGCTCAGAGAACTTCCTGTGAAGAAAACAAGAGATTCATATTTAAACAGACTGATTCATCAGACACAAGACTATTAGCAGGGAGTGTTTTCAGGATGAACAGACATTCTACAGACATGTCGTTATTACCTGTGAGCCAGAACAATGAGAGGGTGAACGTCAGGAAACCTCTGATCATGATGACTGACTCAAATCGATGAAAAACTGACATGATGATGATGATGATGATGTTGATGTTTCCTCAGTGGAGGAGAGATATGAGTGTCTCCTGGATGAAGCTCTGAGGTGAAAGGAGAGGGGCTGATGTAGTAGCATATTTTATTTAGGGTGGTGGTTAGTGGGAGTGTCAGAAAGTCTGTACCATAATGTTTGCTCATAGGACCTCACAGTGAACCTTTCTGATCATGACAATGAAATGAGACAGACATTATTAGAAGTAGAGTTAGAGGTCCCCCTACAGTACATGATGAGACCATCACCTCTTCAGATATTATATGCTGTCCTATATCAACACTGGGGGTTTAGTACAGCTGTACTTGTTATATTATATCAACACTGGGGGTTTAGTACAGCTGTACTTGTTATATTATATCAACACTGGGGGTTTAGTACAACTGTACTTGTTATATTATATCAACACTGGGGGTTTAGTTCAGCTGTACTTGTTATATTATATCAACACTGGGGGTTTAGTACAGCTGTACTTGTTATATTATATCAACACTGGGGGTTTAGTACAACTGTACTTGTTATATTATATCAACACTGGGGGTTTAGTACAACTGTACTTGTTATATTATATCAACACTGGGGGTTTAGTACAGCTGTACTTGTTATATTATATCAACACTGGGGGTTTAGTTCAGCTGTACTTGTTATATTATATCAACACTGGGGGTTTAGTACAGCTGTACTTGTTATATTATATCAACACTGGGGGTTTAGTACAGCTGTACTTGTTATATTATATCAACACTGGGGGTTTAGTACAACTGTACTTGTTATATTATATCAACACTGGGGGTTTAGTACAGCTGTACTTGTTATATTATATCAACACTGGGGGTTTAGTTCAGCTGTACTTGTTATATTATATCAACACTGGGGGTTTAGTACAGCTGTACTTGTTATATTATATCAACACTGGGGGTTTAGTACAGCTGTACTTGTTATATTATATCAACACTGGGGGTTTAGTACAGCTGTACTTGTTATATTATATCAACACTGGGAGTTTAGTTCAGCTGTACTTGTTATATTATATCAACACTGGGAGTTTAGTACAGCTGTACTTGTTAAATTATATCAACACTGGGGGTTTAGTACAGCTGTACTTGTTATATTATATCAACACTGGGGGTTTAGTTCAGCTGTACTTGTTATATTATATCAACACTGGGGGTTTAGTACAGCTGTACTTGTTATATTATATCAACACTGGGGGTTTAGTTCAGCTGTACTTGTTATATTATATCAACACTGGGGGTTTAGTGCAGCTGTACTTGTTATATTATATCAACACTGGGGGGTTAGTACAGCTGTACTTGTTATATTATATCAACACTGGGAGATTTGTTCAGCTGTACTTGTTATATTATATCTACACTGGGGGTTTAGTACAGCTGTACTTGTTAAATTATATCAACACTGGGGGTTTAGTTCAGCTGTACTTGTTATATTATATCAACACTGGGGGTTTAGTACAGCTGTACTTGTTATATTGTAACGACGTTCGTCTGTAGGAGGAGAAGCGGACCAAAAAGCAGCGTGGTGGTTATTCATGTTCTTTAATGGAAAACTGAACGATACATGAAATAACTCAAATCTACAAAACAACAAACGGAACGTGAAAACCTATACAGCCTATCCTGTGACAACAAACACAGTGACAGGAACAATCACCCACAAACACACAGTGAAACCCAGGCTACCTAAGTATGATTCTCAATCAGAGACAACTAATGACACCTGCCTCTGATTGAGAACCATACTAGGCCGAAAACATAGAAATGCCCCAAAACATAGAAAAACAAACAGACTGCCCACCCAACTCACGCCCTGACCATACTAAATAAATACAAAACAACAGAAATAGAGGTCAGAACGTGACAGTACCCCCCCCCAAAGGTGCGGACTCCGGCCGCAAAACCTTGACCTATAGGGGAGGGTCTGGGTGGGCGTCTGTCCGCGGTGGCGGCTCTGGCGCGGGACGCGGACCCCACTTCACCATTGTCTTAGTCCGCCTTATTGTCCGCCTCCCTGGCTTACTCACCATGGCCACCCCTCTCAATGACCCCACTGGACAGAGGGGCTGCTCGGGACAGAGGGACAACTGCTCGGGACAGAGGGGCAGCTGCTCGGGACAGAGGGGCGATAGCAGCTCGGGACAGAGGGGCGATAGCAGCTCGGGACAGAGGGGCGGCAGCTGCTCGGGACAGAGGGGCGGCAGCTGCTCGGGACAGAGGGACAGCTGCTCGGGACAGAGGGACAGCTGCTCGGGACAGAGGGACAGCTGCTCGGGACAGAGGGACAGCTGCTCGGGACAGAGGGGCGGCAGCAGCTTGGGACAGAGGGGCGACAGCTGCTCTGGACAGAGGGGCAGCTGCTCGGGCGGCCCCTGGCTGACTGACGGCACTGGCGGCCCCTGGCTTACTGGCGGCCCCTGGCTGACTGGCGGCACTGGCGGCCCCTGGCTTACTGGCGGCCCCTGGCTTACTGGCGGCACTGGCGGCCCCTGGCTGACTGGCGGCACTGGCGGCCCCTGGCTGACTGGCGGCACTGGCGGCCCCTGGCTGACTGGCGGCACTGGCGGCCCCTGGCTGACGGGCGGCACTGGCGGCCCCTGGCTGACGGGCGGCACTGGCGGCTCCTGGCTGACGGGCGGCACTGGCGGCTCCTGGCTGACGGGCGGCACTGGCGGCTCCTGGCAGACGGGCGGCACTGGCGGCGCTGGGCAGACGGGCGGCACTGGCGGCGCTGGGCAGACGGGCGGGGCTGGCGGCGCTGGGCAGACGGACGGCGCTGGCGCCGCTGGGCAGACGGGCGGCGTTGGCGGCGCTGGGCAGACGGGAGGCTCAGCTGGCGCTGGGCAGACGGGAAGCTCAGCTGGCGCTGGGCAGACGGGAAGCTCAGCTGGCGCTGGGCAGACGGGAAGCTCAGCTGGCGCTGGGCAGACGGGAAGCTCCGGCAACGCTGGAGAAGAGGAAGGCCCTGGTAGCGCCGGAGAGGCGGGAGGCTCCGGCAGCGGCGCCGGACAGGCGGGAGGCTCCGGCAGCGGCGCCGGACAGGCGGGAGGCTCCGGCAGCGGCGCCGGACAGGCGGGAGGCTCCGGCAGAGGCGCCGGACAGGCGGGAGGCTCCGGCAGAGGCGCCGGACAGGCGGGAGGCTCCGGCAGCGGCGCCGGACAGGCGGGAGGCTCCGGCAGAGGCGCCGGACAGGTGGGAGGCTCCGGCAGCGCTGGAGAGGAGGAAGCCCCTGTAAGGATGGGCCGGAGAGACAGCCTGGTACGGGGGGCTGCCACCGGAGGGCTGGTGCGTGGAGGTGGTGACGGATAGACCGGACCGTGAAGGCGTACTGGAGATCTTGAGAGCAGGGCTGGCACCAACCGCCCTGGCTGGATCTTCACCCTAGCCCGGCAGATGTGGGGAGCTGGGATGTAGCGCACCGGGCTAAGCACGCGTACTGGGGACACCGTGCGCACAACTGCATAACACGGTGCCTGACCAGCACCACGCCCGCCACAGTTAGCACTGCTAGGAGCACTGTAGTGCTGAGATGGCACAGGACGTGCAAGGCTAGGGAGATGCACAGGAGGCCTGGTGCGTGAGGCTGGCACAGTCTTCACCAGACCCCTCGCTCGTACCTCAGGATGAGTATGGAGAGCTGACCCCGGTGCCATTAAATCCCTGACACGCTCCGTCGGGCGAATGTCGTGCCTCATGCACCAAACCAGCAAGTCCCTCATATCACTCTCCTCCAATTTCCCCATTAACTCCTTCACAGTCTCTGCTTCGCTCACCTCCAACACCAGCTCTGGTTCTGAGCTCCTCCTTGGCTCCTCACGATAAACGGGGGGAGTTGGCTCAGGTCTGACTCCTGACTCTGCCACACTCCCCCTGTGCCCCCCCCCAAGAAATTTTTGGGGCTGACTCTCGGGCTTCCGTCCGCGCCGCCGTGCTTGCTTCGCCAACCTCATTCTCCTGTAACCTTCCGCGCACTGTTCCATCGAATCCCAGGCGGGCTCCGGCACTCTCCCTGGGTCGACCGCCCACCTGTCTATCTCCTCCCAAGTTGTGTAGTCCAGATTCTGCTCCCATGTCCCAAAATCCTGATCTCGCTGTTGCTGTTCCTGCTGCTGCTGCCTCTGTTCCTTCTCCTGCTGCTGCTGTTGCTGTTGCCCGTTACCACGCCGCTTGGTCCTGTTTGGTTGGGTGATTCTGTAACGACGTTCGTCTGTAGGAGGAGAAGCGGACCAAAAAGCAGCGTGGTGGTTATTCATGTTCTTTAATGGAAAACTGAACGATACATGAAATAACTCAAATCTACAAAACAACAAACGGAACGTGAAAACCTATACAGCCTATCCTGTGACAACAAACACAGTGACAGGAACAATCACCCACAAACACACAGTGAAACCCAGGCTACCTAAGTATGATTCTCAATCAGAGACAACTAATGACACCTGCCTCTGATTGAGAACCATACTAGGCCGAAAACATAGAAATGCCCCAAAACATAGAAAAACAAACATAGACTGCCCACCCAACTCACGCCCTGACCATACTAAATAAATACAAAACAACAGAAATAGAGGTCAGAACGTGACATATATTATATCAACACTGGGGGTTTAGTACAGCTGTACTTGTTATATTATATCAACACTAAGGGTTTAGTACAGCTGTACTTGTTATATTATATCAACACTGGGGGTTTAGTTCAGCTGTACTTGTTATATTATATCAACACTGGGAGTTTAGTTCAGCTGTACTTGTTACATTATATCAACACTGGGGGTTTAGTTCAGCTGTACTTGTTATATTATATCAACACTGGGGGTTTAGTTCAGCTGTACTTGTTATATTATATCAACACTGGGGGTTTAGTTCAGCTGTACTTGTTATATTATATCAACACTGGGGGTTTAGTTCAGCTGTACTTGTTATATTATATCAACACTAAGGGTTTAGTACAGCTGTACTTGTTATATTATATCAACACTGGGGGTATAGTACAGCTGTACTTGTTATATTATATCAACACTGGGGGTTTAGTTCAGCTGTGCTTGTTATATTATATCAACACTGGGGGTTTAGTTCAGCTGTACTTGTTATATTATATCAACACTGGGGGTTTAGTACAGCTGTACTTGTTATATTATATCAACACTGGGGGTTTAGTAAGCTGTACTTGTTATATTATATCAATACTGGGGGTTTAGTACAGCTGTACTTGTTATATTATATCAACACTGGGGGTTTAGTAAGCTGAACTTGTTATATTATATCAACACTGGGGGTTTAGTAAGCTGTACTTGTTATATTATATCAATACTGGGGGTTTAGTAAGCTAATAAAACCGCATAATAAGTTATATAATTATAAATGTAGACTGAAGTATTGTGACAGAAAATATGAGGAGGAGTGTGACCATCATGTCAGATCACAGCGCAGGTTGATCATTAAAATGTTTTGTAGTCAGGATGGGGGTCCCCCAGCCAAATCTCACTTAGGTCCCCAAATGTCTAGAGAAACGGGATATGTAATTGTAACCACATACTTTATGTTAATTAGTAATGACACTAAACTGTAAATACTGTTATTCTGTACTGGGCCAGATACGATCAACTTGCTGATGCTGTAATCCATCTCTTTATTCATTGGCTCTGAACCAAACTCCAACCTCAGATACAGGTGTTGTGATCACTGCTCATAGTTTTCTATCAGACAGGGTTTTTGTACCAATGAGTTTCATAGCAGTGTCTCCTGTTGACTGTTGGTACCACAGTATTGTAATGTAGTCTTGAATAGCATGGTTGCAGGTGAGTTGGACATTATCTTTAGATCCTTTTAGAATTGCAATAGGAGTCTGATGGACTTTACTGCTAAGAGACTGCCCTGTTGACAAAGAGAGAGAGAGAGAAAGAGACAGAGATACAGAGACAGAGGGAGTGAGAGAGATAGACACAGAGAGAGATAGGATATTTTATTTAGTTAAATGACATTCATACATTTGTTAGACTTCTCTTAATGAGTGGTGTAATACCTGTCACCCAGAGTGGTAGAGCTGCCAGGTGAATCAGAACTCTGATCATAGTGAAGAAGACTTGATGGAGAAGATGAATATGTTTCCTCAGTGGAGGAGAGATATGAGTGTCTCCTGGATGAAGCTCTGAGGTGAAAGGAGAGGGGCTGATGTAGTAGCATATGTTATTTAGGGTGGTGGTTAGTGGCAGTGTCAGAAAGTCTGTACCATAATGTTTGCTCATAGGACCTCACAGTGAACCTTTCTGACCATGACAATGAAATGAGACAGACATTATTACAAGTAGAGTTAGAGGTCCCCCTACAGTACATGATGAGACTAGTTAAACAAAGGTTAAATAAAAAGTGAAAAAGGACCTGAAAACAGGTTACTAACAGGTAGACCTGAAAACAGGTTACTAACAGGTAGACCTGAAAACAGGTTACTAACAGGTAGACCTGAAAACAGGTTACTAACAGGTAAACCTGAAAACAGTTTACTAACAGGTAGACCTGAATTCAGGTTATTAACAGGTAGACCTGAAAACAGGTTTGTGCACGTCTGTGTGTGTGGAGTAAAGGTTGTCCAGAGTTTTTTCCCCCTATAGTTACTCATTTAACATGCTGATAGAAATTTGGTTAGACGGATTTAAGTTACCCTGCATTAAAGTCCCCGGCCACTAGGAGCACAGCCTCTGGATGAGCATTTTCATGTTTGCTCATGGAGGTTTACAGGTCATTGAGTGCGGTCTTAGTGCCAGCATCTGTCTGTGGTGGAATGTAAACAGCTACGAAAAATACAGATGAAAACTCTCTAGGTAGATAGTGTGGTCTACAGCTTATCATGAGATACTCTACCTCAGGCAAGCAAAACCTCGAGACTTCCTTAGATATTGTGCACCAGCTGTTGTTTACATATATGCATAGGTCTCCACCCTGTGTTTTACCAGAGGCTGCTGTTCTATCCTCTCGATAGAGTACATAAGTATCCTAGCAGGACGGAAGGCAAAAGCAGGTTAGCCACATATCGCCTGATCCTCACAAGGCACCCTGATCTTTATCAGTGAAGTACAACTCTCCATATTTTCAAGCATAGTGGTGGCTACATCAGCTTAGGGTTATGCTTGACAGGTGAGTTTTTCAAGATAAAAAATAAACAGAATGGAGCTAAACACAGGCAAAATCCTGAACCTGGTTCAGTCTGCATTCCACCAGACACTGGGATATGAATTGTCAGGAGGACAATAACCTACAACACAAGGCCAAATCTAAACTGACATTGAATTCCAAGGAGACAGTGAATGTTCAACAGTGGCCAAGTCTTGAATTAAAATCTAATTGAAAATCTATGGCAGTATTCTGGGACTGAAAAGTTGAGCTTATAAAACTTTATTCTAAGTAATATTTACGTACCTGTAGACCAAAGTAGTGTGACAGAGAATATGATGAGCAGTGTGATCATCATGTCAGATCTCAATGCCAGAAACAGATCAGAGAGAGAGAGAGAGAGTAGACAGGTGAACACACATCTATCATGGCCAAATACCGACAGGGTGGCCAGGGGCCCTGACCTCCACAGGGCCCCCATTGTTATTTTTTTTGTCATTCTCACTCAGATATCATATTAGCATATAGTCAGTACAAAATGTGTAGAATTGCAGGAAATTTGTTATAAAATTGCAATGTTTTTTTATCCATCCATTGGTTTATAACTGCCCCATGGCAAAATGAGCAAATTGCCAAGAAATAATTTTTGCTATGACTGTCTGGAAGTGGTCTGAGTGGAGAGGGAGACAGAACATGTGCTGTTATTGGCAGAGAGGTTTGGAACTCTCTTTCTGATTGGTCTATTAGCTAATTTACCGCATGGTGATGTCACAGTGGAATGCCAAAACTCCATCCCACCAAAACATGCTGAAATTTCAGGTGGTCATTTCAAACAGCTCTTACACTAAATGGGCATTATCAAAACTTTCACACTTTCACAGTATTATTTGAACCTCATAGTGTGGGAAAATATATAAAACACAGCAAATCACGTTTTTGAATGCACTGGCCCTTTAAAACAGCAACATGTTCTGTACTCCCCATGAGAAAACGTGTAGAACTGCAGGAAATGTACTTTAAAACTTAATAATGTCTCTCCAGTCAAGAGGTTGGCCACAAATGTTTTGACGTTAGGATGGGGGCAAATCTAGCTTAAGTCCCTAAAAGCCTAGAGAATCAGGATATGACATTATAACTGCACAATTTATGTTAATAATAATTATTCATGACACTAAACTGTACATTTAAAAAAATACTGCATAGTTTCCTAAGAACTCGGAGAGGCGACCATCTCTGTCACCGCCATCTTGCATCTTCCAATACTGTTATACTGTAATCCATCTCTTTATTCATTGGCTCTGAACCAAACTCCAACCTCAGATACAGGTGTTGTGATCACTGCTCATAGTTTTCTATCAGACAGGGTTTTTGTAGAGGAGAGGAGGTTCTCTACATCACTGTGTTGGCTGGCTGCACAGTAATACACTGCACTGTCTTCAGGTGATCTCAGACTCAGTAGATGAAGATAAGCCTCTTTCGAACCATCTCCACTCACATTGAAGTGTTTTTCAAATGATTTCTCCATGGTTATTGTCTCGTAATATGCAAAACCAATGAGTTTCATAGCAGTGTCTCCTGGTGACTGTTGGTACCAGAGTATTGTGTAGTAGCTAGGGTTAGTATGGTTGCAGGTGAGTTGTACATTATCTTTAGATCCTTTCAGTATTGCAATAGGAATCTGATGGACTTCGGTACTAAGCGACTGCCCTGTGGACAAAGAGAGAGAGAGACAGAGAGAGAGAGAGAGAGAGAGAGAGAGAGAGAGAGAGAGAGAGAGAGAGAGAAAGAGAGACAGAGAGAGACAGAGAGAGTAAGATAGGATATTTTATTCTGTTTAACGACATTCATAGATTTGTTAGACTTCTCTTAATGAGTGGTTTAATACCTGTCACCCAGAGTGGTAGAGCTGCCAGGTGAATCAGAACTCTGATCATAGTGAAGAAGACTTGATGGAGAAGATGAATATGTTTCCTCAGTGGAGGAGAGATATGAGTGTCTCCTGGATGAAGCTCTGAGGTGAAAGGAGAGGGGCTGATGTAGTAGCATATGTTATTTAGGGTGGTGGTTAGTGGGAGTGTCAGAAAGTCTGTACCATAATGTTTGCTCATAGGACCTCACAGTGAACCTTTCTGATCATGACAATGAAATGAGACAGACATTATTACAAGTAGAGTTAGAGGTCTCCCTACAGTACATGTTGAGACCATCATCTCTTCAGATATTATATGTTATCCTATATCAACACTGGGGGTTCAGTACAGCTGTACTTGTTAAATTATATCAACACTGGGGGTTTAGTTCAGCTGTGCTTGGTATATTATATCATTACTGGGGGTTTAGTACAGCTGTACTTGTTGGATTATATCAACACTGGGGGTTTAGTACAGCTATACTTGTTATATTATATCAACACTGGGGGTTTAGTTCAGCTGTACTTGTTATATTATATCAACACTGGGGGTTTAGTTCAGCTGTACTTGTTATATTATATCAACACTGGGGGTTTAGTACAGCTGTACTAGTTATATTATATCAACACTGGGGGTTTAGTTCAGCTGTACTTGTTATATTATATCAACACTGGGGATTTAGTACAGCTGTCCTTGTTATATTATATCAACACTGGGGGTTTAGTGCAGCTGTACTTGTTATATTATATCAACACTGGGGGTTTAGTTCAGCTGTACTTGTTATATTATATCAACACTGGGGATTTAGTACAGCTGTCCTTGTTATATTATATCAACACTGGGGGTTTAGTTCAGCTGTACTTTTTATATTATATCAACACTGGGGGTTTAGTACAGCTGTACTTGTTATATTATATCAACACTGGGGGTTTAGTTCAGCTGTACTTGTTATATTATATCAACACTGGGGGTTTAGTTCAGCTGTACTTGTTATATTATATCAACACTGGGGGTTTAGTTCAGCTGTACTTGTTATATTATATCAACACTGGGGGTTTAGTACAGCTGTACTTGTTATATTATATCAACACTGGGGGTTTAGTACAGCTGTACTTGTTATATTATATCAACACTGGGGGTTTAGTTCAGCTGTACTTGTTATATTATATCAACACTGGGGGTTTAGTTCAGCTGTACTTGTTATATTATATCAACACTGGGGGTTTAGTTCAGCTGTACTTGTTATATTATATCAACACTGGGGGTTTAGTACAGCTGTACTTGTTATATTATATCAACACTGGGGGTTTAGTACAGCTGTACTTGTTATATTATATCAACACTGGGGGTTTAGTACAGCTGTACTTGTTATATTATATCAACACTGGGGGTTTAGTTCAGCTGTACTTGTTATATTATATCAACACTGGGGGTTTAGTACAGCTGTACTTGTTATATTATATCAACACTGGGGGTTTAGTACAGCTGTACTTGTTATATTATATCAACACTGGGGGTTTAGTACAGCTGTACTTGTTATATTATATCAACACTGGGGGTTTAGTTCAGCTGTACTTGTTATATTATATCAACACTGGGGGTTTAGTACAGCTATACTTGTTATATTATATCAACACTGTGGGTTTAGTTCAGCTGTACTTGTTATATTATATCAACACTGGCGGTTTAGTTCAGCTGTACTTGTTATATTATATCAACACTGGGGGTTTAGTTCAGCTGTACTTGTTATATTATATCAACACTGGGGGTTTAGAAAAGTTAAAAAGGACCTGAAAACAGGTTACTAACAGGTAGACCTGAAAACAGGTTACTAACAGGTAGACCTGAAAACAGGTTACTAACAGGTAGACCTGAAAACAGGTTACTAACAGGTAAACCTGAAAACAGGTTATTAACAGATAGACCTGAAAACAGGTTACTAACAGGTAAACCTGAAAACAGGTTACTAACAGGTAGACCTGAAAACAGGTTACTAACAGATAGACCTGAAAACAGGATACTAACAGGTAAACCTGAAAACAGGTTACTAACAGATAGACCTGAAAACAGGTTACTAACAGGTAGACCTGAAAACAGGTTACTAACAGGTAGACCTGAAAACAGGTTACTAACAGGTAAACCTGAAAACAGGTTACTAACAGATAGACCTGAAAACAGGTTATAAACAGGTAGACCTGAAAACAGGTTACTAACAGGTAGACCTGAAAACAGGTTTTAAACAGGTAGACCTGAAAACAGGTTTTAAACAGGTAGAACTGAAAACAGGTTTTAAACAGGTAGACCTGAAAACAGGTTACTAACAGGTAGACCTGAAAACAGGTTACTAAACAGGTAGACCTGAAAACAGGTTACTAACAGGTAGACCTGAAAACAGGTTATAAACAGGTAGACCTGAAAACAGGTTACTAACAGGTAGACCTGAAAACAGGTTTTAAACAGGTAGACCTGAAAACAGGTTTTAAACAGGTAGACCTGAAAACAGGTTACTAACAGGTAGACCTGAAAACAGGTTATAAACAGGTAGACCTGAAAACAGGTTACTAACAGGTAGACCTGAAAACAGGTTATAAACAGGTAGACCTGAAAACAGGTTACTAACAGGTAGACCTGAAAACAGGTTTTAAACATGTAGACCCGAAAACAGGTTACTAACAGGTAAACCTGTAAACAGATTACTAACAGGTAGACCTGAAAACAGGTTACTAACAGGTAGACCTGAAAACAGGTTACTAACAGGTAGACCTGAAAACAGGTTTTAAACAGGTAGACCTGAAATCAGGTTACTAACAGGTAGACCTGAAAACAGGTTACTAACAGGTAAACCTGAAAACAGGTTACTAACAGGTAGACCTGAAAACAGGTTACTAACAGGTAGACCTGAAAACAGGTTACTAACAGGTAGACCTGAAAACAGGTTACTAACAGGTAGACCTGAAAACAGGTTATAAACAGATAGACCTGAAAACAGGTTACTAACAGGTAGACCTGAAAACAGGTTACTAACAGGTATACCTGAAAACAGGTTACTAACAGGTAGACCTGAAAACAGGTTACAAACAGGTAGACCTGAAAACAGGTTACTAACAGGTAGACCTGAAAACAGGTTATAAACAGGTAGACCTGAAAACAGGTTACTAACAGGTAGACCTGAAAACAGATTACTAACAGGTAGACCTGAAAACAGGTTACTAACAGGTAGACCTGAAAACAGGTTATAAACAGGTAGACCTGAAAACAGGTTACTAACAGGTAGACCTGAAAACAGGTTTTTAACAGGTAGACCTGAAAACAGGTTTTAAACAGGTAGACCTGAAAACAGGTTACTAACAGGTAGACCTGAAAACAGGTTACTAACAGGTAAACCTGAAAACAGGTTACTAACAGATAGACCTGAAAACAGGTTACTAACAGGTAGACCTGAAAACAGGTTACTAACAGGTAAACCTGAAAACAGGTTACTAACAGGTAGACCTGAAAACAGGTTACTAACAGGTAGACCTGAAAACAGGTTACTAACAGGTAGACCTGAAAACAGGTTACTAACAGGTAGACCTGAAAACAGGTTTTAAACAGGTAGACCTGAAAACAGGTTACTAACAGGTAGACCTGAAATCAGGTTACTAACAGGTAAACCTGAAAACAGGTTACTAACAGTTAGACCTGAAAACAGGTAACTAACAGGTAAACCTGAAAGGAAATCTACTGGCAGGTCTTAATAAAGTTCAGGAGTAAACATTTGCTGAGCAAGTCACATAATAAGTTGAATGGACTCACAGTTTGCAATAGTAGTGTTCAACATGATTTTTGAATGACTACCTCATCTCCATACCACACACATAGAATTATCTGTAAGGTCCCTCAGTTGAGTAGTTAATTTCAAACACATTTTTAACCACAAATACCAGGGAGGTTTTCCAATGTCTCTCAAGGAAGGGCACCTATTGGTAGATGGGTAAAAAAAGGCAGACATTGAATATCCCTTTGAGCATGGTGAAGTTATTGATTATTCTTTGAATGGTGTATCAATACACCCAGTCAATACAAATATACAGGCATCCTTCCTAACTCAGTTGCCGGAAAGGAAGGAAATGGCTTAGACATTTCACCATGAGGCCAATGGGGACTTAAAAACAGTTACAGAGTTTAATGGCTGTGACAGGATACAACTGAGGATGGATCAACATTGGAGTTACTCCACAAAACAAACCTAATTAACAGTGTGAGAAGAACGAAGCTTGTACAGAATAAAAATATTCCAAAACATGCATCCTGTTTGCAACAATGCATTAAAATAATACTGCAAACAATGTGGCAAAGCAATGAACTTTTTGTCCTGAATACAAAATGTTATTTTTTTGGCAAATCCTATACAACACATTACAAAGTACCACTCGTCATATTTTCAAGTGTAGTGGTGGCTGCATCATGTTATGGGTATGTTTGTAATCGTTAAGGACTGGGGAGTTTTTCAGGATAAAAAATTAAAAGAACTGCACTAAGAACAGACAAAAGCCAGGAGGAAAACCTGGTTCAGTCTGCTTTCCACCAGACACTGGGATATCAATTCACCTTTCAGCAGGACAATAACCTAAAACACAAGGCCAAATCTACACTGCAGTTGACTACCAAGAAGACAGTGAATGTTCCAGATTGGCTGAGTTACAGTGTTGACTTAAATCTAATTGAAAATCTATGGCAGTATTATGGGACTGAAAAGATGACCTTATTAAACTGCAAAATAATTTACAGTTGAAGTCGGAAGTTTACATAGACCTTAGCCAAATACATTTAAACTCTGTTTTTCACAATTCCTGACATTTAGGTCAGTTAGGATCTTAGGTTATTTAGGATCACCACTTTATTTTAAGAATGTGAAATGTCAGAATAAGAGTAGAGATAATGGATTATTTCAGCTTTTGTTTCTTTCATCACATTCCCAGTGGGACAGAAGTTTACATACACTCAATTAGTATTTGGTAGGGTTAAATTGTTTATCTTGGGTCAAACGTTTTGGGTAGCCTTCCACAAACGTCCCACAATACACACTCAACCCTTTCCCCCCACACAACCATAGGCTCACATTCTCAACAGTCCTAAATCTTAGTCTGCCTACACATTCTGACTAGGTGGTTAGTCACCTTAAAATCATTGAAACAACTGCTTTTTATGCTTTTGTATCTTTTTTTCTGAACGTTGAATATAATAAAGTACATTTGTAAATTGGTCTGTTTTTGTGCTTGTTTGCTGTGGGATTTTATAACTCTGTTTATGACAGATGACAGATTATGACAGTGGTTGAAGACAGGTGCAGGTGTATAGAGCTGTAGTCAGGATTATATGAGAGGATCAGAGAGGGTTTTTGTAGAGGAGAGAGGGTATAGTGAAACACTGTGCTTTAGTAGCAGCACAGAAATACACTGCACTGTCTTCAGTTCCTCTCAGTTTAGCAATATGTAGATATGCCATTTTCCCAGTTGCAGCATCTCCACTCACAGTAAAACGCCCTTTAAAGGAATCTTCCACGGCAGGATTGGTGAGTAGCACATACCCAATGAGTTTCAGAGCAGTGTCTTGTTCTGACTGCTGGTACCACAGTATCATGTTGTAGCTTGGAACAGTATGGCTGCAGTTCAGTTGAACGTTATCGTCAGGCCCTTTTAGTATTGCAGTAGGAGTCTGCTGGACTTGGTCTGTTTGTGACAGCCCTGTGGATGAAAACAGAACAACTAAAAACTACAGTATTACTCAATATATTGACAGTAATATATTTGGGTAGTAAATATCTTTCATCTGAACAGTGATAGAGTACCTGTCACCCACAGTGGTAGAGTTGCAACATATATGAGAAGCTTGATCATGTTGATGGTTCTGGAGAGAAGAGTCACATGGACAAGGAGAAAGGGTTTTCAGATCGTCAGGGATGTGATGGAGGCTAGTGGGAGTGTCAAATGTATTGTTTGCATCCGAAATGGCACACTATTCCCTATATAGTGCACTTCTTTAGACCAGAGCCCTATGGCACCCTATTCCCTATATAGTGCAATACTTTAGACCAGAGCCCTATGGCACCCTATTCCCTATATAGTGCACTTCTTTAGACCAGAGCCCTATGGCACCCTATTCCCTATATATTGCCCTACTTTTGACCACAGCCAATAGGGGTGAAAAGAGAAAAACGTAGAACTGAGCTGCCGGAGGGGAAGGAAATGACATCATGATGTGCATTGATATTCAAAACAGATGCATAGTTCCCCGAAAGGTCTCCTGTTGACATAAAGGTGTATTGTAGAATAAACCGGAAATAGTGGTTTATGGCAGGTGTGTTGATGTGCCCAGGACATCTATAGTGGTTTATAACAGGTGTGCTGGGTGTTGATGTGCCCAGGACATCTATAGTGGTTTATAACAGGTGTACTGGGTGTTGATGTACACTACAGTTAAGGTATATAGGATCGGAGGGTTTTTGTAGGGAAGAGAAGGGTATCTACATCACTGTGTTGGCTGGCTGCACAGTAATACACTGCACTGTTTTCAGGGTCTGACAGAAACTGAAGTGAGGCTTCTATCTCTCCATCTCCACGGATTTCAAAGTGCTGTTTGAATTGATCTTCAATTGTTGGATTCTTATAAAACACAACTCCAATCAGTTTCAGATTAGTATCAGCTATTGACTGCTGGTACCACAATATAGTATAGTATGAACTGAGAGTATGGCTGCATTTGATTATCACTGTAACATTGGGACTTTCCAATAGTGCTGAGGGAACCTGGAGGACTTTACTGCTCAGAGAACTTCCTGTGAAGAAAACAAGAGATTCATATTTAAACAGACTGATTCATCAGACACAAGACTATTAGCAGGGAGTGTTTTCAGGATGACCAGACATTCTACAGACATGTTGTTATTACCTGTGATCCAGAACAATGAGAGGGTAAACGTCAGGAAACCTCTGGTCATGATGACTGACTCAAATAGATGAAAAACTGACATGATGATGATGATGATGATGTTGATGTTTCCTCAGTGGAGGAGAGATATGAGTGTCTCCTGGATGAAGCCCTGAGGAGAAAGGAGAGGGGCTGATGTAGTAGCATATTTTATTTAGGGTGGTGGTTAGTGGGAGTGTCAGAAAGTCTGTACCATAATGTTTTCTCATAGGACCTCACAGTGAACCTTTCTGATCATGACAATGAAATGAGACAGACATTATTACAAGTAGAGTTAGAGGTCCCCCTACAGTACATGATGAGACCATCATCTCTTCAGATATTATATGCTGTCCTATATCAACCCTGGGGGTTTAGTACAGCTGTACTTGTTATATTATATCAACACTGGGGGTTTAGTTCAGCTGTACTTGTTATATTATATCAACACTGGGGGTTTAGTACAGCTGTACTTGTTATATTATATCAACACAGGGGGTTTAGTACAGCTGTACTTGGTATATTATATCAACACTGGGGGTTTAGTTCAGCTGTACTTGTTATATTATATCAACACTGGGGGTTTAGTACAGCTGTACTTGTTATATTATATCAACACTGGGGGTTTAGTTCAGCTGTACTTGTTATATTATATCAACACTGGGGGTTTAGTACAGCTGTACTTGTTATATTATATCAACACTGGGGGTTTAGTACAGCTGTACTTGTTATATTATATCAACACTTTGGGTTTAGTTCAGCTGTACTTGTTATATTATATCAACACTGGGGGTTTAGTTCAGCTGTACTTGTTATATTATATCAACACTGGGGGTTTAGTTCAGCTGTACTTGTTATATTATATCAACACTGGGGGTTTAGTACAGCTGTACTTGTTATATTATATCAACACTGGGGGTTTAGTTCAGCTGTACTTGTTATATTATATCAACACTGGGGGTTTAGTACAGCTGTACTTGTTATATTATATCAACACTGGGGGTTTAGTACAGCTGTACTTGTTATATTATATCAACACTGGGGGTTTAGTTCAACTGTACTTGTTATATTATATCAACACTGGGGGTTTAGTGCAGCTGTACTTGTTATATTATATCAACACTGGGGGTTTAGTACAGCTGTACTTGTTATATTATATCAACACTGGGGGTTTAGTTCAACTGTACTTGTTATATTATATCAACACTGGGGGTTTAGTACAGCTGTACTTGTTATATTATATCAACACTGGGGGTTTAGTTCAACTGTACTTGTTATATTATATCAACACTGGGGGTTTAGTAAAGCTGTACCTCTTATATTATATAAACACTGGGGGTTTAGTACAGCTGTACTTGTTATATTATATCAACACTGGGGGTTTAGTTCAACTGTACTTGTTATATTATATCAACACTGGGGGTTTAGTGCAGCTGTACTTGTTATATTATATCAACACTGGGGGTTTAGTACAGCTGTACTTGTTATATTATATCAACACTGGGGGTTTAGTACAGCTGTACTTGTTATATTATATCAACACTAGGGGGTTTAGTTCACCTGTACTTGTTATATTATATCAACACTGGGGGTATAGTACAGTTGTACTTGTTATATTATATCAACACTGGGGGTTTAGTACAGCTGTACTTGTTATATCATATCAACACTGGGGGTTTAGTACAGCTGTACTTGTTATATCATATCAACACTGGGGGTTTAGTACAGCTGTACTTGTTATATTATATCAACACTGGGGGTATAGTACAGTTGTACTTGTTATATTATATCAACACTGGGGGTTTAGTACAGCTGTACTTGTTATATTATATCAACACTGGGGGTTTAGTTCAGCTGTACTTGTTATATTATATCAACACTAGGGGTTACAATGTCCCCTCAGAAGTCATGCTGCTGTAGAAGACATTATCAGTTAATCAGCAATGTGGTATTTATCTATCCTTAGCTGAGGTGATATCTCTCTTCTCCTAGTCGTTAGTTGCAGGTGTGGAGAGAGAGAGAGAGAGAGAGAGAGAGAGAGAGAGAGAGAGAGAGAGAGAGAGAGAGACCTCATTTCCCAGTTGTGGTGTAATTTAAGCATTACGATGATCGTACCAGATGCATCGTTATTTGTGAGCCAACTCGTAACGCCCAAACAACCAGGTATACAGAACGTTTATTTGACCTAAGCACTGTTCTCGGATCAGCTTTCGCCAATCAAATATTGATGCAGCTTATTCTAAATGCTTACCTTAAAAAGACCAGAATGATCATGATTACGCTAAATCAATGATCTTGTAATCATGTAGATGTAATCTGTAACTCTCTGTGATGACGGTTTACTACTCTGTAATAATCTGTGGCTAATTTCACATTATTTCAACGTTAATCTCATTGAAATGACGTGGAAACGACATTGATTCCACCAGTGTGATAGTTCTGCTGTACGAAGGTCACTCACTGTTAAAGGGGCAAACCTTAGCTTATTAATACATTCATTTTTAACATATACAGAAAATTCATGAAATGTACCCATTGATTCTTGAAGAATGTAACTTTTATAAATAAACTTAGTTCAACTCCATCAGAACACAAAGTATACGTTTGTTTTTCACTACGATGTTTGTCGACAAAGTAAATGTAAAAAAAAAAACACTGTATACTATAAAGTGTATAGCCTAGAAATATGGTTAAAACGATCGTGTTGATATGGTGGATGGTCATTCTTATCATCCATAGATAGCTCTGTCTATGAATTTGAGAGTGGTTATATTTCTCCAGCTACACCCCTCAGTTTTTTTTTTAAACTGTGGCAGGGGGGGGGGGGAACACTGTGAGCTCATTTAAATTCTGTATCACTGAAAGGTGATTTCGTTTTGAAGCGACATCTGCAGCGATCTCCACTAACGCGGGTACATTACTTTTTCAATTAAATCATAAAGCTGTAAGGGTGAATTTCGTTTGGTTATGTTACCCTGGTCTTTCCTCATGTTACCCTGGTCTTTCCTTATGTTACCCTGGTCTTTCCTCATGTAACCCTGGTCTTTCCTCATGTTACCCTTTCCTTATGTTACCCTGGTCTTTCCTTATGTTACCCTGGTCTTTCCTCATGTTACCCTGGTCTTTCCTCATGTTACCCTGGTCTTTCCTCATGTTACCCGGGTCTTTCCTTATGTTACCCTGGTCTTTCCTCATGTTACCCTGGTCTTTCCTTATGTTACCCTGGTCTTTCCTTATGTTACCCTGGTCTTTCCTCATGTTACCCTGGTCTTTCCTTATGTTACCCTGGTCTTTCCTTATGTTACCCTGGTCTTTCCTTATGTTACCCTGGTCTTTCCTTATGTTACCCTGGTCTTTCCTTATGTTACCCTGGTCTTTCCTTATGTTACCCTGGTCTTTCCTTATGTTACCCTGGTCTTTCCTTATGTTACCCTGGTCTTTCCTTATGTTACCCTGGTCTTTCCTTATGTTACCCTGGTCTTTCCTCATGTAACCCTGGTCTTTCCTTATGTTACCCTGGTCTTTCCTTATGTTACCCTGGTCTTTCCTTATGTTACCCTGGTCTTTCCTTATGTTACCCTGGTCTTTCCTTATGTTACCCTGGTCTTTCCTTATGTTACCCTGGTCTTTCCTCATGTTACCCTGGTCTTTCCTCATGTTACCGTGGTCTTTCCTCATGTTACTCTGGTCTTTCCTTATGTTACCCTGGTCTTTCCTCATGTTACCCTGGTCTTTCCTCATGTTACCCTGGTCTTTCCTTATGTTACCCTGGTCTTTCCTTATGTTACCCTGGTCTTTCCTTATGTTACCCTGGTCTTTCCTTATGTTACCCTTTCCTTATGTTACCCTGGTCTTTCCTCATGTTACCCTGGTCTTTCCTTATGTTACCCTTTAGTTATGTTACCCTGGTCTTTCCTCATGTTACCCTGGTCTTTCCTTATGTTACCCTGGTCTTTCCTTATGTTACCCTTTCCTTATGTTACCCTGGTCTTTCCTCATGTTACCCTGATCTTTCCTTATGTTACCCTTTAGTTATGTTACCCTGGTCTTTCCTCATGTTACCCTGGTCTTTCCTTAAGTTACCCTGGTCTTTCCTCATGTTACCCTGGTCTTTCCTTATGTTACCCTTTCCTTATGTTAACCTGGTCTTTCCTCATGTTACCCTGGTCTTTCCTTATGTTACCCTGGTCTTTCCTTATGTTACCCTGGTCTTTCCTCATGTTACCCTGGTCTTTCCTTATGTTACCCTGGTCTTTCCTTATGTTACCCTGGTCTTTCCTCATGTTACCCTGGTCTTTCCTTATGTTAACCTGGTCTTTCCTTATGTTACCCTGGTCTTTCCTTATGTTACCCTGGTCTTTCCTTATGTTACCCTGGTCTTTCCTTATGTTACCCTGGTCTTTCCTTATGTTACCCTGGTCTTTCCTTATGTTACCCTGGTCTTTCCTTATGTTACCCTGGTCTTTCCTCATGTTACCCTGGTCTTTCCTTATGTTACCCTGGTCTTTCCTTATGTTACCCTGGTCTTTCCTTATGTTACCCTGGTCTTTCCTTATGTTACCCTGGTCTTTCCTCATGTTACCCTGGTCTTTCCTTATGTTACCCTGGTCTTTCCTTATGTTACCCTGGTCTTTCCTCATGTTACCCTGGTCTTTCCTTATGTTACCCTGGTCTTTCCTTATGTTACCCTGGTCTTTCCTTATGTTACCCTGGTCTTTCCTTATGTTACCCTGGTCTTTCCTTATGTCACCCTGGTCTTTCCTTATGTTACCCTGGTCTTTCCTTATGTTACCCTGGTCTTTCCTCATGTTACCCTGGTCTTTCCTTATGTTACCCTGGTCTTTCCTTATGTTACCCTGGTCTTTCCTTATGTTACCCTGGTCTTTCCTTATGTTACCCTGGTCTTTCCTTATGTTACCCTGGTCTTTCCTTATGTTACCCTGGTCTTTCCTTATGTTACCCTGGTCTTTCCTTATGTTACCCTGGTCTTTCCTTATGTTACCCTGGTCTTTCCTTATGTTACCCTGGTCTTTCCTTATGTTACCCTGGTCTTTCCTTATGTTACCCTGGTCTTTCCTTATGTTACCCTGGTCTTTCCTTATGTTACCCTGGTCTTTCCTCATGTTACCCTGGTCTTTCCTCATGTTACCGTGGTCTTTCCTCATGTTACTCTGGTCTTTCCTTATGTTACCCTGGTCTTTCCTCATGTTACCCTGGTCTTTCCTCATGTTACCCTGGTCTTTCCTTATGTTACCCTGGTCTTTCCTTATGTTACCCTGGTCTTTCCTTATGTTACCCTGGTCTTTCCTTATGTTACCCTTTCCTTATGTTACCCTGGTCTTTCCTCATGTTACCCTGGTCTTTCCTTATGTTACCCTTTAGTTATGTTACCCTGGTCTTTCCTCATGTAACCCTGGTCTTTCCTTATGTTACCCTGGTCTTTCCTTATGTTACCCTTTCCTTATGTTACCCTGGTCTTTCCTCATGTTACCCTGATCTTTCCTTATGTTACCCTTTAGTTATGTTACCCTGGTCTTTCCTCATGTTACCCTGGTCTTTCCTTAAGTTACCCTGGTCTTTCCTCATGTTACCCTGGTCTTTCCTTATGTTACCCTTTCCTTATGTTAACCTGGTCTTTCCTCATGTTACCCTGGTCTTTCCTCATGTTACCCTGGTCTTTCCTCATGTTACCCTGGTATTTCCTTATGTTACCCTGGTCTTTCCATATGTTACCCTTTCCTTATGTTACCGTGGTCTTTCCTCATGTTACCCTGGTCTTTCCTTATGTTACCCTGGTCTTTCATTATGTTACCCTTTCCTTATGTTACCCTGGTCTTTCCTCATGTTACCCTGGTATTTCCTTATGTTACCCTTTAGTTATGTTACCCTGGTCTTTCCTCATGTTACCCTGGTCTTTCCTTAAGTTACCCTGGTCTTTCCTTATGTTACCCTGGTCTTTCCTCGTGTTACCCTTTCCTTATGTTACCCTGGTCTTTCCTCATGTTACCCTGGTCTTTCCTCATGTTACCCTGGTCTTTCCTCATGTTACCCTGGTCTTTCCTCATGTTACCCTGGTCTTTCCTCATGTTACCCTGGTCTTTCCTTATGTTACCCTGGTCTTTCCTTAAGTTACCCTGGTCATTCCTCATGTTACCCTGGTCTTTCCTCATGTTACCCTGGTCTTTCCTTATGTTACCCTGGTCTTTCCTCATGTTACCCTGGTCTTTCCTTATTTTACCCTGGTCTTTCCTCATGTTACCCTGGTCTTTCCTCATGTTACCCTGGTCTTTCCTCATGTTACCCTGGTCTTTCCTTATGTTACCCTGGTCTTTCCTCATGTTACCGTGGTCTTTCCTCATGTTACTCTGGTCTTTCCTTATGTTACCCTGGTCTTTCCTCATGTTACCCTGGTCTTTTCTCATGTTACCCTGGTCTTTCCTTATGTTACCCTGGTCTTTCCTTATGTTACCCTGGTCTTTCCTTATGTTACCCTGGTCTTTCCTTATGTTACCCTTTCCTTATGTTACCCTGGTCTTTCCTCATGTTACCCTGGTCTTTCCTTATGTTACCCTTTAGTTATGTTACCCTGGTCTTTCCTCATGTTACCCTGGTCTTTCCTTATGTTACCCTGGTCTTTCCTTATGTTACCCTTTCCTTATGTTACCCTGGTCTTTCCTCATGTTACCCTGATCTTTCCTTATGTTACCCTTTAGTTATGTTACCCTGGTCTTTCCTCATGTTACCCTGGTCTTTCCTTAAGTTACCCTGGTCTTTCCTCATGTTACCCTGGTCTTTCCTTATGTTACCCTTTCCTTATGTTAACCTGGTCTTTCCTCATGTTACCCTGGTCTTTCCTCATGTTACCCTGGTCTTTCCTCATGTTACCCTGGTCTTTCCTTATGTTACCCTGGTCTTTCCATATGTTACCCTTTCCTTATGTTACCGTGGTCTTTCCTCATGTTACCCTGGTCTTTCCTTATGTTACCCTGGTCTTTCCTTATGTTACCCTTTCCTTATGTTACCCTGGTCTTTCCTCATGTTACCCTGGTATTTCCTTATGTTACCCTTTAGTTATGTTACCCTGGTCTTTCCTCATGTTACCCTGGTCTTTCCTTAAGTTACCCTGGTCTTTCCTTATGTTACCCTGGTCTTTCCTTATGTTACCCTGGTCTTTCCTTATGTTACCCTGGTCTTTCCTCATGTTACCCTGGTCTTTCCTCATGTTACCCTGGTCTTTCCTTATGTTACCCTGGTCTTTCCTTATGTTACCCTGGTCTTTCCTCATGTTACTCTGTTCTTTCCTCATGTTACCCTGGTCTTTCCTCATGTTACCCTGGTCTTTCCTCATGTTACCCTGGTCTTTCCTCATGTTACCCTGGCCTTTCCTTATGTTACCCTGGTCTTTCCTTAAGTTACCCTGGTCTTTCCTCATGTTACCCTGGTCTTTCCTCATGTTACCCTGGTCTTTCCTTATGTTACCCTGGTATTTCCTTATGTTACCCTGGTCTTTCCTTATGTTACCCTGGTCTTTCCTCATGTTACCCTGGTCTTTCCTCATGTTACCCTGGTCTTTCCTTAAGTTACCCTGGTCTTTCCTCATGTTACCCTGGTCTTTCCTTATGTTACCCTGGTCTTTCCTTATGTTACCCTGGTCTTTCCTTATGTTACCCTTTCCTTATGTTACCCTGGTCTTTCCTCATGTTACCCTGGTCTTTCCTTATGTTACCCTTTAGTTATGTTACCCTGGTCTTTCCTCATGTTACCCTGGTCTTTCCTTAAGTTACCCTGGTCTTTCTTCATGTTACCCTGGTCTTTCCTTATGTTACCCTTTCCTTATGTTAACCTGGTCTTTCCTCATGTTACCCTGGTCTTTCCTCATGTTACCCTGGTCTTTCCTTATGTTACCCTGGTATTTCCTTATGTTACCCTCTCCTTATGTTACCCTGGTCTTTCCTCATGTTACCCTGGTCTTTCCTTATGTTACCCTGGTCTTTCCTCATGTTACCCTGGTCTTTCCTTAAGTTACCCTGGTCTTTCCTCATGTTACCCTGGTCTTTCCTTATGTTACCCTGGTCTTTCCTTATGTTACCCTGGTCTTTCCTTATGTTACCCTGGTCTTTCCTCATGTTACCCTGGTCTTTCCTTATGTTACCCTTTAGTTATGTTACCCTGGTCTTTCCTCATGTTACCCTGGTCTTTCCTTAAGTTACCCTGGTCTTTCCTCATGTTACCCTGGTCTTTCCTTATGTTACCCTTTCCTTATGTTACCCTGGTCTTTCCTCATGTTACCCTGGTCTTTCCTTATGTTACCCTGGTCTTTCCTTATGTTACCCTTTCCTTATGTTACCCTGGTCTTTCCTCATTTTACCCTGGTCTTTCCTTATGTTACCCTTTAGTTATGTTACCCTGGTCTTTCCTCATGTTACCCTGGTCTTTCCTTAAGTTACCCTGGTCTTTCCTCATGTTACCCTTGTCTTTCCTTATGTTACCCTTTCCTTATGTTACCCTGGTCTTTCCTCATGTTACCCTGCTCTTTCCTCATGTTACCCTGGTCTTTCCTTATGTTACCCTGGTCTTTTCTTATGTTACCCTTTCCTTATGTTACCCTGGTCTTTCCTCATGTTACCCTGGTCTTTCCTTAAGTTACCCTGGTCTTTCCTCATGTTTCCCTGGTCTTTCCTTATGATACCCTGGTCTTTCCTTATGTTACCCTGGTCTTTCTTTATGTTACCCTGGTCTTTCCTTATGTTACCCTGGTCTTTCCTTATGTTACCCTGGTCTTTCCTAATATTACCATGGTCTTTCCTTATGTTACCCTGGTCTTTCCTAATGTTACCCTGGTCTTCCCTCATGTTACCCTGGTCTTTCCTCATGTTACTCAGGTCTTTCCTCATGTTACCCTGGTCTTTCCTTATGTTACCCTTTCCTTATGTTAACCTGGTCTTTCCTCATGTTACCCTGGTCTTTCCTCATGTTACCCTGGTCTTTCCTAATGTTACCCTGGTCTTTCCTTATGTTACCCTTTCCTTATGTTACCCTGGTCTTTCCTCATGTTACCCTGGTCTTTCCTTATGTTACCCTGGTCTTTCCTTATGTTACCCTTTCCTTATGTTACCCTGGTCTTTCCTCATTTTACCCTGGTCTTTCCTTATGTTACCCTTTAGTTATGTTACCCTGGTCTTTCCTCATGTTACCCTGGTCTTTCCTTAAGTTACCCTGGTCTTTCCTCATGTTACCCTGGTCTTTCCTTATGTTACCCTTTCCTTATGTTACCCTGGTCTTTCCTCATGTTACCCTGGTCTTTCCTCATGTTACCCTGGTCTTTCCTTATGTTACCCTGGTCTTTCCTTATGTTACCCTGGTCTTTCCTCATGTTACCCTGGTCTTTCCTTAAGTTACCCTGGTCTTTCCTCATGTTTCCCTGGTCTTTCCTTATGTTACCCTGGTCTTTCCTTATGTTACCCTGGTCTTTCTTTATGTTACCCTGGTCTTTCCTTATGTTACCCTGGTCTTTCCTTATGTTACCCTGGTCTTTCCTAATATTACCATGGTCTTTCCTTATGTTACCCTGGTCTTTCCTAATGTTACCCTGGTCTTTCCTTATGTTACCCTTTAGTTATGTTACCCTGGTCTTTCCTCATGTTACCCTGGTCTTTCCTTAAGTGACCCTGGTCTTTCCTCATGTTACCCTTGTCTTTCCTTATGTTACCCTTTCCTTATGTTACCCTGGTCTTTCCTCATGTTACCCTGGTCTTTCCTCATGTTACCCTGGTCTTTCCTTATGTTACCCTGGTCTTTCCTTATGTTACCCTTTCCTTATGTTACCCTGGTCTTTCCTCATGTTACCCTGGTCTTTCCTTAAGTTACCCTGGTCTTTCCTCATGTTTCCCTGGTCTTTCCTTATGATACCCTGGTCTTTCCTTATGTTACCCTGGTCTTTCTTTATGTTACCCTGGTCTTTCCTTATGTTACCCTGGTCTTTCCTTATGTTACCCTGGTCTTTCCTAATATTACCATGGTCTTTCCTTATGTTACCCTGGTCTTTCCTAATGTTACCCTGGTCTTCCCTCATGTTACCCTGGTCTTTCCTCATGTTACTCAGGTCTTTCCTCATGTTACCCTGGTCTTTCCTTATGTTACCCTTTCCTTATGTTAACCTGGTCTTTCCTCATGTTACCCTGGTCTTTCCTCATGTTACCCTGGTCTTTCCTAATGTTACCCTGGTCTTTCCTTATGTTACCCTTTCCTTATGTTACCCTGGTCTTTCCTCATGTTACCCTGGTCTTTCCTTATGTTACCCTGGTCTTTCCTTATGTTACCCTTTCCTTATGTTACCCTGGTCTTTCCTCATTTTACCCTGGTCTTTCCTTATGTTACCCTTTAGTTATGTTACCCTGGTCTTTCCTCATGTTACCCTGGTCTTTCCTTAAGTTACCCTGGTCTTTCCTCATGTTACCCTGGTCTTTCCTTATGTTACCCTTTCCTTATGTTACCCTGGTCTTTCCTCATGTTACCCTGGTCTTTCCTCATGTTACCCTGGTCTTTCCTTATGTTACCCTGGTCTTTCCTTATGTTACCCTGGTCTTTCCTCATGTTACCCTGGTCTTTCCTTAAGTTACCCTGGTCTTTCCTCATGTTTCCCTGGTCTTTCCTTATGTTACCCTGGTCTTTCCTTATGTTACCCTGGTCTTTCTTTATGTTACCCTGGTCTTTCCTTATGTTACCCTGGTCTTTCCTTATGTTACCCTGGTCTTTCCTAATATTACCATGGTCTTTCCTTATGTTACCCTGGTCTTTCCTAATGTTACCCTGGTCTTCCCTCATGTTACCCTGGTCTTTCCTCATGTTACTCAGGTCTTTCCTCATGTTACCCTGGTCTTTCCTTATGTTACCCTTTCCTTATGTTAACCTGGTCTTTCCTCATGTTACCCTGGTCTTTCCTCATTTTACCCTGGTCTTTCCTTATGTTACCCTGGTCTTTCCTTATGTTACCCTTTCCTTATGTTACCCTGGTCTTTCCTCATGTTACCCTGGTCTTTCCTTATGTTACCCTGGTCTTTCCTTATGTTACCCTTTCCTTATGTTACCCTGGTCTTTCCTCATTTTACCCTGGTCTTTCCTTATGTTACCCTTTAGTTATGTTACCCTGGTCTTTCCTCATGTTACCCTGGTCTTTCCTTAAGTTACCCTGGTCTTTCCTCATGTTACCCTGGTCTTTCCTTATGTTACCCTTTCCTTATGTTACCCTGGTCTTTCCTCATGTTACCCTGGTCTTTCCTCATGTTACCCTGGTCTTTCCTTATGTTACCCTGGTCTTTCCTTATGTTACCCTGGTCTTTCCTCATGTTACCCTGGTCTTTCCTTAAGTTACCCTGGTCTTTCCTCATGTTTCCCTGGTCTTTCCTTATGTTACCCTGGTCTTTCCTTATGTTACCCTGGTCTTTCCTCATGTTACCCTGGTCTTTCCTAATGTTACCCTGGTCTTTCCTCATGTTACCCTGGTCTTTCCTCATGTTACTCAGGTCTTTCCTTATGTTACCCTGGTCTTTTCTTATGTTACCCTGGTCTTTCCTTATGTTACCCTGGTCTTTCCTCATGTTACCCTGGCTTTTGATTTCTCTGCCTTTTTTCCAGTTGTGAGTTTTGGCACATCACTTCCTGTTTGGAATTTTTCCCAGGTTCTTCTCAGGTTTTTGCCTGCCATTTGAGTTCTGTTATACTCACAGACATCATTCAAACAGTTTTAGAAACTTCAGAGTGTTTTCTTTCCAATACTAATTATAATATGCATATATTAGCATCTGCGACTGAGGACCAGGCCGTTGACTCTGGGCACCTCTGGGCACCTTTCATCCAAGCTACTCAATACTGCCCCCTGCAGCCATAAGAAGTTTTTAAGGTTTAAAAATGTAATGTGTGGATTTTTTCCCCCCTTCATGTTACAAAACATATTACAGCTCCAGCAGGACAAACCTGCACTGTAGGAATGAAGGTGTGCAGGTGTCTGTTCCAGCCCAGCACTAACACTGTAGGTATGAAGGTGTGCAGGTGTCTGTTCCAGCCCAGCACTAACACTGTAGGTATGAAGGTGTGCAGGTGTCTGTTCCAGCCCAGCACTAACACAACTGATTATTAATGTGCATTTTATTGCTGGGCTGAAATCGAAATCTGCTCACCCAGTTGATCAACGTTCACCCCTTCTGGTCTGGACTAGATTTTGTTCAGCTGAGATTATGATTTAGTAATAATAGCCAATTTACTACAGATGTCTGACATTGTCACGACTTCCGCCGATGTTGGTGTTCGGGCGGTCGACGTCACCGACCTTCTAGCCATCGCTGATCCTCTTTTCATTTTCCTTTGGTTTCGTCTTGTCTCGTATCACACCTGGTTCCAATCCCATTCCATTACATGTTGTGTATTTAACATTCTGTTCCTCCTCATGTCCTTGTCGGCGATTGTTTGTCTGTAAGCATTGTGCAAGTTGTGGTCTGGTGTGCGAAGGGTTTTGTACCCACTTGTATTATTTTGTATAGTTCGGTTTTCTGAGTTTTTGAGCACTTAATTAAGACTGCTCCGTTTACACCAAGTTGTATCTCCTGCGCCTGACTTCCCTGCCACCAGCACACACCCTTACAAACATTTACAAATGAGTTAAGTTTATTTATACGTTTTGAAATGATATGGTTGATTCTTTCAATGTTGATTTATTGAAATAAAGTGTTTTTTAACTGTAAATGTAAAACTATTATTCAAGATGAATTACTGTCCATGTTCATTGATCACGCATCACCATTCTGCAATAAAGAAGGGGAAGTGGATCTGTCTGTAATTTCTCTGGGTTTCTGGGTTTTCACTCTGTCTCAGGACATCCGCTACGTGAATCTTGCAGCTAATCATAACGGCATGCATTACCGATGCAGCCGTAGACCTACAGATCTCTTTTCACCCACCATCAACACCCAACGATCCTCCTCCATGCCGTAGACAGAGTGAACTATGTCTCATGAATGAAAGATTTTCAAGCAAACACATGCTCCTCAACTGATTGGTTAACTGCGGTGGATGCAGGAGAGGTAGCTGTCTGACTCAACAGCGTTGGCATATCTCCTTAGCATAATGCCTGCTTGTTACAGTAAGATCAAATAACTGGTCACGTGACGTTCCGAGACCACACTGCATGTGAGATAATGGGCTACTCATTCAGTAAGGGTTACACCTGCCTGTGAGATAATGGTCTACTCATTTAGTAAGGGTTACACCTGCCTGTGAGATAATGGGCTACTCATTTAGTAAGGGTTACACCTGCCTGTGAGATAATGGGCTACTCATTCAGTAAGGGTTACACCTGCCTGTGAGATAATGGTCTACTCATTTAGTAAGGGTTACACCTGCCTGTGAGATAATGGGCTACTCATTTAGTAAGCGTTACACCTGCCTGTGAGATAATGGGCTACTCATTTAGTAAGGGTTACACCTGCCTGTGAGATAATGGGCTACTCATTCAGTAAGGGTTACACCTGCCTGTGAGAAAATGGGCTACTCATTTAGTAAGGGTTACACCTGCCTGTGAGAAAATGGGCTACTCATTTAGTAAGGGTTACACCTGCCTGTGAGATAATGGGCTACTCATTTAGTAAGGGTTACATCTGGCCGTGCTCCTGGCCGTGCTCCTGGCCATGCTCCTGGCCGTGCTCCTGGCCGTGCTCCTGACCGTGCTCCTGGCCGTGTTCCTGGCCGTGCTCCTGGCCGTGCTCCTGGCCGTGCTCCTGGCCGTGCTCCTGACCGTGTTCCTGCCCGTGCTCCTGACTGTGCTCCTGGCTGTGCTCCTGGCTGTGCTTCTGCCTGTGCTCCTGCCTGTGCTCCTGCCTGTGCCCCCGGCTGTGCTCCCGACCGTGCTCCCGCCCGTGCTCCCGACTGTGCTCCTGCCCGTGCTCCCGCCCGTGCTCCCGCCCGTGCTCCCGCCCGTGCTCCCGACCGTGCTCCCGACCGTGCTCCCGCCCGTGCTCCTGACTGTGCTCCTGCCCGTGCTCCTGCATGTGCTCCTGCCTGTGTGTGTGTGTGTGTGTGTGCTGTAATTGTCTCTGAGTAGTGAGGTATGTAAAGATTATAGGTTTTAGTTTTGTATTGACTGGGAGGTTGTATAAAACTAACCAGCGTGCCATGAGCCTGAGCCTCTCCAGTCCTCTCTATGCAAGCGTGACAAGACCTTGCCATAACCAACACACAAAGCGTTGTGTGTGTGTTGTGTGTTTGGTGTGTGTGTGTTGTGTGTGGTGTGTGTTGTGTGTGGTGTGTGGTGTGTGTGTGTGTTGTGTGTGGTCGGGGAGGGAATCTCCTCACGAAAGGCATCTCATAGGTACGAATGGTTTTCATTATCCAACTTAAAAGGGAGTTTGAAAAGACCTGTTAAGACATTCTGATATTTTTTACAGGTCTCGTTAATTGAGCAGTAAAAAATAAAAAGTATTGTTTGTATTTTTCCAGAATCGGTCGTGTGTTTTGTTCTGTTTTTTCAGTTTTAATAGATTTCCAC